>NC_083648.1:870375-1002875 GCF_963576545.1 Limanda limanda | reverse complement strand
CCAGACTTCAGTTTGTCTAATCGAACAGGCAGATCAGACTCCAGATCCGTCCTGAGCTCAGGCTCCGCTCCGGGCTTTGGTTCCTTCCCGGCTGAGCCTTGTTCTCTTCTCCGCCATTTCAGAGCTGCTGAGGCCTCTTCTGAGCTGGAAGAACAAAAGCTGCTCTGTCTTTGTCTGCTTCACACTCACATGCAGAATCTACATTTACACACGAGCGACCGCTTCAACACACACACACACACACACACACACACACACACACACACACACACACACACACACACTACAGCATCATGGCTTTTAAATTATTAAGAGACTCAAACATGTGGCTGAAGGTCAGACGGAGAAACACACACACACACACACACACACACACACACACACACACACACACACACACACACACACACACACACACAGTCTGTCACTTTGACTCTGCTCCTCTGCAGCACATCGACTTCTGTTACTGGACTTTTACTCCAGATTTTCAGTCTTGTTCAAGTTCGACTTTTTCTCAGATGTTTTGAATTAGAATGAACATATTATGGATCAGCTTTTCTCTGCTGTTAGAAACGATCCTGCAGCCGCTCTCACTTTGATTTGTCTGAATACTCCGAGGTTATTATCAGGTTTCACTGGACTCATCTTTCTCATGTTGACGCTCGACAGCAGCAACACGTCAACGAGTCATCCGCTGGGTTCAGTGTCACACCAGGAAACTGGACTGAAGGAGGACAAAAGAACAACTCAGTACTTCTATGGTGTAACACACACACACAGACACACACACACACACACACACTTGCCTATAGTTGTGAGAACACTCATTGACATAATACATTCCCTTGCCTCTTACTCTAACTTTAACCACATGACTAAATGCCTAACCCTAACTTAAACTAATTCTAATCTAAGTCTTAATCCTCAAACAGCCCTTTGAATTTGTGACGACCAAACAAAATGTCCTCACAATGATGGAGTTTTTTTAACCTCATAACTATAAATACACCTGTGCGCGCGCACAAACACACACACACACACACACACACACAGACACACACACATAAAGGCCATTTGGTATTGAAGTTATTTGATGTCAGTCGGTGTGGACCCGTTTGGGGGGGGGGCTGGTTCAGAGGGGACAGACAGATGACAGCAGATGGTAAGTGTGTGTGTGTGTGTGTGTGTGTGTGTGTGTGTGTGTGTGTGTGTGTGTGTGTGTGTGTGTGTGTGTGTGTGTGTGTGTGTGTGTGTGTGTGTGTGTGTGTGCGTGTGTGTGTGTGTGTGTGTGTGGTTAACAACAGAATACCAAACTGCTACACTACACTGAATGGAAACACTGTGTTTACCACCAGTGCAACAAAGAGGAAGCAACTCAAGTCCTGGTGGTGACATCTAGAGGCTGAAACGTGTATTACAGTTTATCACAGACAAAAATATGGACGTTCAGACAAAACTACAAACACATGAAGAAGAAGATGATGAAGAGGAAGATGATGAAGAGGAGTTAAAAATGTCTTCATAAGTTCTAGCACTTGTCAACAAAGCAAATCTATCAAAAGTTGACTTTTAATAAATGTTTGTAAAGATGTTTCTGTCGTTTCAGGTCGTTCTTCTCCTCGATCACTGCTGCACAGACTGACTGCTAATTACATCATTACCACAAGATGGCAGCGTTTGTGTCTGAGATATTCGAAGAATTATCTTCATCTTCACTGGTCAACGTTGTGATGAAGTAAATATGTAAATAGTAAACAACACAAATCAAAGTTTATATATACAGTCACTGTCTTTTATTCATAGGATTTAAAAAATCTTTGTTGTTTACTTATATAAAACTTAGTTAATAACGGGTAATGTATTTAGTGTCAGAGTAACATATATACAATTTTCAAAGTTGGAAACTTTCCATGGGAATAAACGGGAATATACGGGAATTAACGGGAATTAACAGGAATAAACTGGAAATGTTGTGGGTAATTTATACTAACTGTATTTACCTTGTCATATACAGACATAAATATAAACATTTTTTGTGTCATAGGCTGATTTGAGCCCTGAGGAAACTTTGGGCACTTGACTATATGCTTCTGCATCGTTGTGTCATTCTTAACATAGGTCTTTGCACAGTATTTGCAAATGTACACAGCCTTTCCTTCTACATTGGATGAGGTGAAATGTCTCCACACATGAGAGAGTGCACGTGGCATTGTTCTGTAGAATAAGATGAGAAAAAAGTTTGTAAAAAAACACTAATGCAATGCCAGAGATATAAATAGTTAGCCGAACAATTGGAATCGTCTGTAAACATATTTTACAATTGATGGATAAATGAATGGAAATAGTCTAGATGAACAGATGAACAATCCTCAATCAGCTGCTAATATATTTCCCAGTAATATCATGGAAACTTACCTGACTAGTCCTTCACTCTACAGCAGGCCTCAGTAGCCCTGCTGTAGAGTGAAGCATGCTGGGAGTTATCTGTGCATGTGATGGAAGAATGCACAGTGGAGGGTTGAAACTCAACGTTCCATACATCTTTAAAATAGAGTTTTGAATGATGTTTTTATTGCTCAGCCTTTAATTTGCATAGTTTTGTTTTTTTCAAAATTCCCAAAATTCCCGAGCTTAATATTCCCGTGGAAAGTTTCCGGAAAGTTTCCGGTAAATTTCCGGAAACTTTGCCCCTTTGCAACCCTAATTCTCACACACACACCACAATAAACAGTATGAATGAATGACTGAAGATAAAGACCATCAGTGATATTATGTCTAAACTGAGTTTTTAGTTCTTTTAAAATATAAAATGTTTATGTTCAATAACAGCTGATCAGTCATTTAAATAAATCTATAAAATCATTAATTAACAGACTCAGTTTACATGAATCCACAAATAACTGCATTTAAACACATCAAAAATAAGGATTAGTGACCTTTGATGGATAAACAGCAGAGTAAATAGCTGAAGTTTAACACTGACCTGACCTGTAATATCATATCTTAACCTAACTTTATTATAACTATAATCCTCAATCCAGGTCTCAAACCTCAAACAACCATAAAAAAGAAGTGGGTCAGAAAGTGAGGACCAGCAAATATGTTCTCACTCCATGGGGTCTTGGTCCTCACAAAGATATCTGTGTAGAGGTACAGTAAAGAAAACACACACATATATATACACACAACTTTATTCATAACAGACTTTCTTCTTTCAGACATACTGAGTGTGGCCACCAGAGGGCAGCAGAGTCTGAATCTCCTGCGGTGTTTCCAGTCTCCTGTGAGTATGCGAGCTGCCAGCAGGTGGAGCCAGAGACCTGGACACGTGGGGTCACTCCACAAACACTGAACTCAAATGAAACATGAACAACTCTGAAAACACAAGAAGAAGAAAAGTCCTCAAATGATTTCAATGATTTCATATGAAATATGAGAATAATAATATTGTTGTTCATTGTCCTTATTATAGACGTTAACACATACATTATATTGTAATTTAACAGATGTTAATAATCTACTATTAATGCTAAAGATCCTTTAATCAAATCATTAAAGGGAGGAAATGAGCATCTTATAGTGGAATTATTAACTTTAGTTATTGTATTCTTATATAAGTTCAAACATATCAATTGAATACCTGTAACATTATTATATCTGTGTTTTTCTGCAGTCTCAGTCAGATCAATAAACCAGTTTGTTGTTGTGGTGCAGCAGTGAGGGATGATGGGAGTTGTAGTCTTCTCCTGGTCAGGATTCCTTCGATGTCGGAGGTTTTAATCCTCAGAAGTCGCCACCTCCTCAAAACTGTTTGTCTGAGACTCTGAAATCGTTTAACAACTAAAAAATCATATGCTTCAAACATACACTTAAAATTCACCAAGATTTGAAACATGTTTCCTAAAAATGTGACTTCAAATAAAAAGTAACTTTCGATTTCTAAATGAGACGCCTGATTTTCAGAAGAAATACAAACGTAGATTATTGATTGTGTTCTGTTAAAATGAATCTCCTGCATCTGTAGAGAGATTAACTGGTGAAGAACACCAGGTTTTAGTTTTGTCTGTAGTTGCTTTCATATTATGTCCTGTGTATGTTTGTGTTTGTGTGTGTATGTGTGTGTATGTGTGTATGTGTTGTCACGTGTGCATGAATAAAAAAAAAGACACAAGATGCACAAAGAGGATGAATGAAACGCACCATTACCTGATTAAAAAGTGATTGACAGCTCAGCTGACACACGGACTTTAATACACAACGACTGAGTTTGTTTCTGTCAGAGATAAATCAGCTCTTTGATTGGACATGATCCCACACTGACTGATGACATCATCATAACACATGAATGTGTGTGTGTGTGTGTGTGTGTGAGAGTGTGTTTGTGCGTGTGTGTGTGTGTGTGTTTGTGTGAGTGTATGTCTGTCTGTGTGTGTGTGTGTGTGTGTGTCCTTCTTCCTGCTTCAGCAGGACACTGCAGGGATCAATAATTAAACATTGCTAATGGGCTGCAGCCAGAGACATGTTTGTGTGTGTGTGTGTGTGTGTGTGTGTGTGTGTGTATGTGTGTGTGTGTGTGTCATCATATCGAGGTCTAGAGCCTCAGTTTGACCTGATGACCTCCAACGACACGACATCAGCTGAGTTTAAATATTAAAACCACTGAAGGTGACACCAACACGTGTTCTGACATACAATACATAAATAATGCATACACATAATACATATAATGCATACACATATATAATACATATACATACACATATATAATACATATACATACACATATATAATACATATAAATATATTCACATATATCAATGACTTAGTGTGACGTGTGACTACAGTGTTTTTTCACACACACACACAACGAGTCACATGGTCAATGTTGAGTTAGGTAATAAAAAACTAAGATTTTACAGAAAACAACCAGTTTTTGTATTTCTTTATTTTTAAGCTGTCTCGAGGTCGAGTCATGCTAACTGTGTCACCGGGCTTTGTGCTAAGCTAAGCTCATTCAGTCTGTGGAAGTGTTCTTCATGAGCAGTTTCTAAGAAGAACCTGCTGCTCAGTGAGGGCGGAGCTACATTTAAATTTGTTCTTCTGCTGAAGATCAACTAGCTGAAAACACAGGATCAACAGGAAGTCACCTGTCCTCTCCCTGTCTTATTTTGAAGGATTTCTTACGTGTACTGTCTCGATATCTTTTAAAGCACCATGAGAGATGATGTAATTTCAGTATAGCTGCACTGAAGTCATGACGTGCATGTGACATGCTCCTGACATGAATGTGTGAGTTGATCTGGTGATTGACGTTGTCCTGCCTCTTCCCTCGTGACGTGGACACACCGTCAGCCTTTCTGCAGCTCTGGGACCAGCCAGGGAGAACTTCACCCAGCTCACATGCATGAGTAGCTGCAGGTCTGGGACCAGCCAGGGAGAACCTCACCCAGCTCACATGCATGAGTAGCTGCAGCTCTGGGACCAGCCAGGGAGAACCTCACCCAGCTCACATGCATGAGGAGCTGCAGGTCTGGGACCAGCCAGGGAGAACCTCACCCAGCTCACATGCATGAGGAGCTGCAGCTCGGCTCCACAACAGGGCCACAGTTCATCAGTAATTGTCTTGTTCCATCATTTCCTTTCACTGACGGAGCCTTTCAGGCTGCAGATAAAGGCTTGTTGTGTCGCTGGGAGAGGAGCAGATCCACAAACTGACACTGACTCACAGTTTGACGTTTTCCATCGTTGGAGAGGAGAAGAAAAACAAACTCACCTCATCTACTTTAAATGTTTTATTGAGGAAATCTTTCTAAAGTCTCATGTTCGCCTGCTGCCGTCCGTCATGTGCTCCAATGAGCATCTTTCAAAACAGATGTCATGCTTAAGGGTTAGTGGCAACACTTCCAAAGCATCATGGGAAATGTAGTTGTTCAATAGTGAATACAGATTGGTCACAGGCTCTAGTTTTCAGTTTGACTCTATATACAGATGATCAATGACAGTATATACAGATGATCACTGACTGTATATACAGAAGTCTCTGTTTTTATATCGTCAAATATCTCGATGTTAGTACATGACGCCTTCACCAGGTCATTTTTCATTTAATATTTTATTAATATTTTTAGAATATACAAAATTCTCTAATTTATTTACAAAAAATTATGAATCCATCAGTAACAGTTAATTAGTTGAAGGGAGATTTAAACAGTAAACAGGTCCAGCATTTAAAATACATACATTTATGCATTAATATATATTGAATCTATAGAAAGAGAAATGAATAACTATATTTTTAAAACTTATTATTTAATTTGGAAGTCAGTAATGTATTTGTAAATGATGGACATATCGAAATTTTTTCTTTCTTTAAAAATCGAACATTGGTTTTGTTCATTTAGACATTTAAAAAAAACTGTTGAGCTGTAAAGCTTCAGGATGTAAACCTCAAGTCACAGTTAGACAGGTGACATGTGTGTAGTTCAACCACACAACAGAGCTGCCTGGCCCAGCGGCACAGCGGCAGCTCCTGAAGGTTTTCCAGGACATATGACAGAGCTTTGAACAGGTAGGAGGAGAGAGAGGAAGCGGAGGAGCCGTGGGGGCGTTCGAGCCCCTCACTGTCCCAGCTTGTTCTTTCAAACTGAATTCCTGCCGTAAATGTGGAGCCTCAGGCTGAGGCTCGTAAAGACGCTTTTAAAAACACTGTGTGTGTGTGTGTGTGTGTGTGTGTGTGTGTGTGTGTGTGTGTGTGTGTGTGTGGGTGTGTGTGTGAGTGTGTGTGTGTGTGTGTGTGTGTGTGTGTGTGTGTGGGTGGGTGTCTAACCATTAGAGCGGGAACTGCCTCTCTCAGTCAGAATTCCTCTGTCCACACCGATGCCTTTTACTTTTAAAACTCGTCACTGTTGCTATGGTTACGTGTGGCGTCCACACTACTTTCTAGTTCTCCAGACTTTGGAAATGTTTGTGTCTGGACCAAAGACCTGAAGACGGTCCATGGTTTAGGATCTAACCTGCAGCCAGAGGGCGATCCAGATGTTTGTGCTTCACTTTCCATCTTTGTTTACGCTCACGTCCTCTTCCTGATTGATCAGTCACATGACTCCACTAAGCAATGAATAGAAAGCATCACATCACATAGATTACAGTTTGTATACTACAGATGAAATAAAATACTAATATAATTAACTATAGATCAGACTTTCTCAACCATTGGGCCCCGGCCGTGAGCGCCCTCTGCTGGACCTTGAAATGTTTTCAGTTTGATACTAGTAGACGCCCAGTGACTCAGGTGAGCTGATGCTAACCGCTAGACTGTAGTATTTGGAGTGATGGTAAAGTTCCTTAAGCGGAAAAACAACGACAGTGACGCTACTAATCCACCGAAAAACATCATCTTTGTAAGTAGGTCCAACCCGACTTCATTAAAAATGGTTTTGTTAACGGAGGTGACGATGGAGAGCCCAGAGGCCGGTGGGTGGATCGCAGCTTGAAGCTTTTAAATGAGGAGCTGAAGTCTTCCAAACTAAAGCATCTGGAGACAAGACACCCGACTGCTGCTGGGAAACCAGTCGACTTCTTCAGAAGGAAAGAAAATGGATCACAAACACAAAAAAGGTTTCTCGTCTCTCTGACAACAAACTCAAATGTGCATTGAAGGCCAGCTGCTTGGTCGGGAGACGTGTGGCACAGACTGAGAAGCCTTGGGGGGGGGTTGGCGCTACCTGCTGCTGTGGACATGTTCCACGAGATGATCGGGCAAATATTAGGAATGACCTCTGACATACAGCGAAATAATCAACGGCAGCCCTTCTCTTCGGCACCAGATGAGTCCACTGGTCTGAGTCGTGCTGCATCGCTGTTGTTTTTTTTCCGCTAACGTTGGGAAACAGTTTTTTATGTATACATTATATTCGATGGCTTTTTTCTGTAAAAGAGGGAGTGGCTTTGTTGTAGATAATTAACACAATTAAGATATAACAAAGACTAGAATCAATTAGCCAAAAACAATTAGGGATATATATGTTAATGGCCCTGAACCACTACATGTATGAAAAGGTGGGCCTGGAGGTAAAAAAGGCTGAGAACCCCGGCTATAGATAAATTAAATATATATATATAAACAAAATATTGAAAATTTCTGTATATAATATAATTAAGGCAATATAATAAATATTCTGCAGATGATATAGATAATATAATAAAGAGATAAAATATAATATATACTACAGATTATATAATATAGATACTATGATATGGATACTGTAAAGGGGGGGGGCTCACTGGGGCCACACGTGTGTCACATGTCGCAGCTTCACGGAGAGACAGAGGAAGTCATGGTGACACGTCTGCACTTCCTCTTGTGCCAGATAGCGTCTGTGGACACGTGTTGTGTTTTCAGTTCCATTAAATGTGAAAGTTTCGAACGTCCATGGAACAAAGAATCTTTCTGATTCGATTGTGACTTTGTAGAAGTTTGGATTCATCGTGTTTCCCTCACAGCCTGTTTCCTGTGCAGCCCCGGACTTCATCACAGGCACAGTTTAGAAAACATGGCTCTTCCAGAGTCGCTCCATAAAGACACCGTTGTGTCATGGTGGCCTGGTGGGTAAGAACACTGAGGATTTAATACTGATCATAATATCCAGCAGAAAAACATTAAAAAACACAGAAGGTAAATAAAGATGGAGGACGCGTCTCCACTTCCTCCCACTGTCCGGAAATGAAGCCAAAAATATCTTCAACATGAATGCCGCCATCTTGTGGATGAGCCAGAGTAACGATTTCAGGATGGGAAGGTTTCAAAGTCTCAATGATATGAGACGATGTTCTCCACCAATCAGGACTCGCTACTTCTGGAATCTCCTCAAAGACCAAGAGAATCTCCTCAAAGACCAGTAGAACCTTCTTAATAGAAACCTGTTGCTGACCTCAAAGACCTGAAGAACCTCTTCATTTATCACCAGAAACCTTTTTAGGAACCAGGGTTTTCTAGAAGAATCAACAAGACGTTCAAAAGGATCCTCGGACGTCGTCATCAACCACTGCACCTTCTTAAAAAACCTAGAAAAACTCTGGAACCTCTCTGCACGTTTTGTCTAAGCTTGAGCAGAAGAACATGAAATGAAACTGGACTCTGTGCTAAGTGCTCCCTCTCTGATCTGATCTGCTGCTGGAGGTGTCCTCTCCAGCTGCGACAGGTTCAAACATGTCGGCTGCAGGAGCTCTGAGCCTCATGCAGCTGGTTCCACACACTGAGACCTGCTCCTCCTCTCTCACTGGTTCCTCCCTCTGGTGAAGCTGTGGTGAGGAGAGAGCCCCAGTGGGACGCAGCAGATTCACCCTGTGTTGGTTCTTGTCTGAGCAGAGCGAGACCCGTCGGGTGACTTCCTCCTCTGCAGGGCGAGCTGCACCCGCCGGGGTTCACTCTGAACCCAGATCAGTGTCAGCGCCGGAGCTCCGAATATTTAAACAATCCACAGACTCTTCAGGTAGAGAGAGAACGAGGCTGAACTCAACAGAGGTTCATGAGAGTTCAGAGTTTTCAGCTGCAAACAGAAGATTCAAAGGAAATAATGAAGATGCTGAAGAGGAGATTGATTTCATTCGTTCTTTGTATTCACATTTATCCAAGTATCATAGATGTTTGACTGACGGGTCCTTTCCTTTTGGATTAAATTACTCACAGTCCAGAACCTTTCATTCCAAGATGTTGATGTAATAAGCTCTCAAACAAGATATCGAAAGCAAAAAGTTAATTTAACAGATGTATAAATAGAATAAATGTATTTTAAAATCCTATTGAATATATGTGCTCTTGAATATTTTGTTGTGAAGTGTCTGTGTTCATTTTCAAAAGATCAAATTAATAAACCTGTCCAGCGTCTCGCTCCATGACTGCAGGTGTCCTCTCACATATCTGATATTTAACATATTTTGACTCGTTAATCCATATTTTAACGCTCCTGAAATGACAGGAAGCGCCAGGAGTCTGAGATCAGCGGGTAACAAGCACAGCTGCAGGCCGGGGTCACGGGGTCACGGGGTCACGGGGTTAAGGACCTGTCTTGGTTGATATTGTCCTTCAATGGAGCAGATTCCTAAACAAATCTAGAGTTAATCAAATTATTTCCAACCAATTGACACATGAACCTGGGGCTTGAGGGGCCCCTCCGGCCCAGGGGCCCAGCGGGCAGCCCACGGCTCTGACCAGCTGGGGATCGGACCTGTGTGGTCGGCGCTGGCCCACGAAGCTGACAGAGGAGAGTCCAGAACCAGAACTGGCTGCTCTGAACCGGGACTGTGACCACACCCGGCTCCTGCTGTGATTCTTATGCACTTGATATATGTGAGAGTGAAAAATATGGATCAGCTTCTGCTTCTGGATTCCAGTCTGGTGCTGTGCTGCCTCGGGAAACTTGTCTTCCACCTAAATCAGAGTTTAGTAAATGCTGCTGTCATGATCCAGATGTGCAGTGAGGAGCTTCTCTATCAGAACCATCGCTAGGGAGAAGGATTCAGTGTGAACATAGACCAGTAGGACCAGTTCGAACTGGTTCCACACCTGAACACGTCCTGCAAGACACAACAGCTGAAACCTGCAGACACACAACTCTCTGGACCTGTTCCGGACTTTGTGTTTCACACTCGTTCTCTCAGGTTATACCTTGTATTACTGTGTATATATATATATATGCATATTTATTTCATTCCTATTTATTCAATGTATTAACTTTTAATGTATCAACTTTTTTATTGTACCCTCGGCACCATTGTAAATGAGGGTCTTATCCCTCAATGTCTCTTCCGAGGCTTAAATAAATAAATATTCAATCAAAAAAAAAGGTGTCACAGGAACACACTTACATGCTCACGTTCAGAGAGAGCAGATCATAATAAATATAATATTAATAACTTATTGATGCTCCGTCCCTGCTGACCCCTGATGCACACTCAGGAGGTGAACTCTGACGCTCCGCTCCAGTCCGGGTCCACGATCCGGACCCGCGGTTTGCAGCGAGCCGGCGGAGCCCGGTTTGAACTGACCGACGGCCGCAGCGACCAATCAGCGCCCGCCGTGCGCCAGAGCCGCGTTCGCTCCACTCAGCGGACCAATCAGAGGCCTCCTCGGCGGCTGCGTGCGTCATCAGAATGTGAACTTGCGCTGCGCGTCACCGGAGCTCACTGCCCCCCCCCATCCCCCAACCGGAGCGCGGTCCCGCTTTGTCCCGGATCATGTCCCGCTTTGTCCCGCTTGTAAAAGACAAGTGTTCTAACCCGGTGAGGACCGGACGTGTGTCTCACAGGGCCCGGGCCCCAGCGGACTGCACCGCAGCACCGGGGGTTCGAGCTCCGGCTCACGAGTGTTTACGTGAGAAGTGAAGTGCGCACACAGAGGGGGAGGAGGGAGATTCAAACATGGCGCCGAGAGGAGGAGGAGGAGGGGGAGGGGGAGGAGGAGGAGGAGGAGGAGGAGGAAGAAGAGGAGGAGGAGGAGGAAGAAGAGGAGGAGGGGGAGGAGGAGGAGCAGGAGGAAGAGAAAGAGGAGGAAGAGCAGGAGGAGGAAGAGGAGGGGGGGGGAGGAGGAGGAAGAAGAGGGGGAGGAGGAGGAGCAGGAAGAGGAGGGGGAGGGGGGGAGGAGGAGGAGGAGGAGGAGCAGGAGGAAGAGAAAGAGGAGGAAGAGCAGGAGAAGGAGGAAGAGAAAGAGGAGGAGGAGGAAGAGCAGGGGAAGGAGGAGGAAGAAGAGGAGGAGGAAGAACAGGAGGAGCAGGAGGAGGAGGAAGAGCAGGGGAAGGAGGAGGAAGAAGAGGAGGAGGAAGAAGAGGAGGAGGAAGAGGAGGACGAACAGGAGGAGGAGGGTGAAGGAGGAGCAGGAGGAGGAGGAGCAGGAGGAGGAAGAGGAGGAGGAAAAGGAGGAGGAGCAGGAGGAGGGAGAGGAGGAGCAGGAGGAGGAGGGAGAGGAGGAGCAGGAGGAGGAGGAGGAGCAGGAGGAGGACAAGGAAGAGGAAGAGGAGCAGGAGGAGGAAGAGGAGGAGGAGGGAGAGGAGGAGGAGGAGGAGGGGGGGAGGAGGAGGAGGAGGGAGAAGGGGAGCAGGGGGAGGGAGAGGAGGAGCAGGAGGAGGAGGAAGAGGAGCAGGAGGAGGAGGGGGGGAGGGAGAGGAGGAGGAGGAGGAGCAGGAGGAGGGAGAGGAGGAGCAGGAGGAGGAGGAGGAGCAGGAGGAAGAGGAGGAGCAGGAGGAGGGAGAGGAGGAGGAGGAGCAGGAGGAGGAGGGGAGGAGGAGGAGCAGGAGGGCAGACATGGCGGTGCTCCGAGTCTCAGTCGCTAGAGACATTTTAACTGAGTCCTCTGCTGGGGGGGCGGGGCTCCACCAGATCACGTCAATCAATCAAAGTGACACTTCGTCAAACCGCGCGCGCTTCGGTGCGAACTCGACCTTCTCTGTTTCCCGCGGCGGAGGGGGGGGGGACCGGGGGGGACAGGGGGGGGAGGACCGGGGTGGGGGGACCGGTCCGGTCCCGCTGCTCTGATCGGGACCGGATCTTTGTTTCTGGAGGAAAGGATGAGGAGCAGAAGGGGGCGTGGATGAGGAGCAGGAGGGGGCGTGGAGGAGGAGCAGGAGGGGGCGTGGCTCCGGCTGGAGAAACCGTCCATTGTTCCACTCCGACGCGCGAAAGAGAACACCTCTGTGGAGCCCGCAGCCAATCAGCGGCCGCCCTCCTCCTCGACGCCCCGCCCCGCAGCCTATATCAGGGTGTCGGGCCGGAGCAGCTCGAGCCAGCGGCACAAGGAGCAGGAGCAGGAGCAGGAGGTGCAGAGCAGAACCTCCTCATCACAGCCAGCACGGAACAATGGCCGACACCAAACTCGAGTCCGGCTCCGACCTCTCTGTCAAGGTAAGCCGAGCAGCGCTCCTTCACCGGGGGACCGGGGACAGGGGACCGGGGACAGGGGACAGGGGACCGGGGACCAGGGGACCGGAGCCCGGAGCCCCGGACCTCCTCCTCCATCGGCCCCGCGAACTCTGGCGGAGGCGCCGGTGGAGGAGGAGGACACAACCGGTGTTTACGTCTTTTTCTCCGAACTGATGGAGAACATAACACCGGGGAGGAGGAGGCTCCGCTTCGGTGTTTATCCAGCGGCTGCGGAGCACCGGAGCACCGGAGAGCCGGAGCACCAAGCGGAGCACCGACCGGAGAGCCGGAGCACAGAGCACCGGAGAGCCGGAGCACAGAGCCCCTTGGTCCGGACCCTGCGGAGCCGCGGAGCACCGAGCGGCTCTCCGGTCGGTGCTCCGGCTGGTTCCCGGTGCTCCGGCTCTCCGGTCGGTGCATCGCTTAGAGCTCGTTGCTCCGAGGCTCTCCGGTGCTCCGGCTCTCCGGTCGGTGCTCCGGCTCTCCGGTCGGTGCTCCGGCTCTCCGGTGCTCCGGCTCTCCGGTCGGTGCTCCGGCTCTCCGGTGCTCCGGTTGGAGCTCGGTGCTCCGAGGCTCTCCGGTGCTCCGAGGCTCTCCGGTGCTCCGAGGCTCTCCGGTGCTCCGAGGCTCTCCGGTGCTCCGGTTGGAGCTCGGTGCTCGCGGAACTGACGCGCATTATTCGCGCACTTCTTCCACAACTTGCGGAGCTGCTGCTTAACGCGAATTAACGGCGAGGTTAAATCCCCGCGGCGGAGTACCGGGCTCGGTGTGAGTCGGTCCCGGGCTCGGTGTGAGTCGGTCCCGGGCTCGGTGTGAGTCGGTCCCGGGATGTTTGAATGGAGGCTCCTCCGGGCTGGCGCTCCGGTCCGACCCGGTTTGTTTACCGGCTCCGGGAGGTCGCTGCTGCTCCTTCAGCCTCCGGTTACCGGAGAGTCTCATGTGAGGGGACAAGTTTCTTTCTGTTTGGTGAAACACGGTGTGTGTGTCCGTGTGTGTGTGTGTGTCCGTGTGTGTGTGTGTGTTTGTGTGTGTGTCCGGGCTGTGCTGCTCTGTTTGGGACTTGCTTTGGGTCCCGCTAGCGGAGGGGAGGGGGGGGGGGGGGTTAATCCGCGGAGCCGCTATTTATAGTTATGGAGCGTTTTTACGCACACGCGCCTTTTTACGCGCAGCGGGTCCGTGGGTTCGAGTCCTGCCCCCGGACCCGGATCCACAGGCTGTGATGAGGAACTGATCAGTACCGGATCTGCGCCGGCGAGCAGACCCGGACCGGACCGGTACTCGACTCGGTTTCCGGTCCGGGAGTCGAGTCGGTTTCGTCGCAGGGATTTAAAAAAGCCCCGGGGGGTTTGAGCCCGATCTTTTTCCGTATCTTCGCTTTCCGTTCCGCTCCTCCTCGGCTGCCATGTGTCGTGTTCTATTGTCTCAGGCTCCGTTACAACGCGCGTCGCCTCCGCCTCCTCACCCCCTTCCCCCCCCTCCTCCCCTCCTCCCCCCCCTCCCTCCGGCGCCCTCCTGTGTTATTTTAAACCGAGCGGTGCATCCTGGGTATTGCAGTGCGTCTCCCGGGCGTGTCTAGTGACATATGTCGGTAGAGGCAACCCGCGGAAGACTACAATACCCAGGGTGCCCCGGGGCCACACACCAGAGTATCAGATTACAACACATTAGAGAGGATGGAGTGGGAGGAGGGGGAGTGGGAGGGGGAGGGGGGGGATCAGCAGCTCCCACAATGCACCGCGTCTAACTAGGCCATAAGGAAGCCTCAGCCTGAATGTTCTGGTTTGTGTCTCCACCAGGACCTGAAGGAGAAGAAGCTGGTGGAGGAGAAGGAGAACGGTAAAGATGCTGCCACCAACGGGAAGGTGAGTCGGCTCCGCCCTGTTCCCACCGGGGGGGCCGGACCCTGGAGCCGCCCTGGATCCTCCGCACCCTACGAAAGACCAGTTAATAAACGGTTGTTGTTGTTGTGTTCAGGAGAAGGAGGAGAACGGCGAGCCTGAGCTAGATGATGAAGAGGATGAGGAGGTGGACGAGGAGGACGAGGAAGATGATGTCGAAGGTGCGCAAATGTTTTTTATTTTACTTTAATTTTCACTCTGATTTTCTTCAAGTTGTCCTCAACCTCTGAATTCGGTTCATCCTGCAGGTGACGAGGAAGACGAGGAGGAAGATGAAGACGAGGGTGAGGGTGGCACAAAGCGAGCAGCAGAGGACGATGACGATGATGATGACGATGATGATGATGAGGTGAGGCGGGACTCCCACGGCGCTCTGTAACGGACGCATCACGCCACGAGTTTCCCAGATTAACTCTTCTCTGTTTTTCAGGACGACGTCAAAACCAAGAAGCAGAAAACGGACGATGACGATTGATGCGTTTTCCCGCCGACCTCCTGCTGAACATCCTCCAGGTTCTTCACCTCTGGCTGCTCAGAGGTCACGGGGGGGAGGGGCTGGACGACGCATTTAAAGGAAAAATAATAATACAAAATTCCAACATGGTCATTAGCAAGTAGAGTTCAAACAAACACCCACACACGAGCCTCCCATCAAATCTGCACATTTTCTAGAAGAACCACATCGACGCAGAAGTCAGGCTTAACAACAACAACAACAACATGAAAGAAGAATTTGTTTGTATTTTTATTTACATTTTATATTTTTGTACATATTGTTAGGAAGGGGGGTCAGTGTCTCTCTGGGCAGCGACCTCGTCAGACCAATCGGTGCTTCTTAAACGAAAAGATTTTACTTGGTTGACCATGTTACGATATCTCAGCCGATTTGTAAGAAGCTAAACACGGGACAGAAACCTCTTCAGCCGTTGAACTCAGAGCATTCCAGTAAATTTAATGTATGTACTTTAGCTGTACCATAACTAGTTTGTTTGTATGGGGGGGTGGGGGGGGGGGTCAGGCCGAAGAGAAGAGCCTCTTTTCTTTTCCTTTTGTTTTATGACGGCCTGTTTTGATGTATGTGCGAAGTTTGTTGTTTGACAATAAACCGGACTTTTATTTTGTGAGTTGTATTCTGCATGTCTGCTCAGTTTTGTTCTTCTTGAGTTAAGCGTCTTTGGAAGGAAGGGGTCAGAGGTCACAGGGCTGCAGCCTGGGGTCGGGCCCTTCAGCAGCAGGGGTGAGAACCTGTTGGAAGCCGCAGCTCAAACATGAAGGAAACTTAAAACTCTTTATGTAAGCATCAGTAATAAAAACTGACTTCAACTGAATTTAAAAGCTTATCTGATCAGAGAAAAATGGACTTATACTATTAAAAATAAACTTGTGAAAATTGAGTAAACTCAGACAGAGGTGCTTGTTGAGTACTTTTACTTTGATACTTAAAGTACATTTTAGACAGGTTTCTGTATTTACTGTTTTAGTTCTTCCATTGGTGCGAGTTGCAGTGTTTGATTATCACTAAATACATTTACTCAGGTACTTGTACTCAAGTATTTTTATAATTAACATAATTTAGCCGTCTGAAGATTTTGTTTTAACTACAAACAACTGGAAGTTTGTCTCATTAAAAATACAACTCGTGTTAAAGCAACACAATATTCACATAAGTGGTGTCATCTTTACCTCTAAGGCCCAATTTGCTGATGATACTGCCATATTTGTATAACTAGTGTTTAAAATGCAATATTTTTGGTTGTATTCTATGATATAATACTGGTGCTATTTACGAGTTGGTACATTTACTGAACCACAGCTTGTTATCAGTATACAATTTGTTCTTCAGTAGCACAGGTGATCTTAGTAAAACACTGAAGTTACCATGGCGACATATTTACAGCAGATGTTTAACATAAACACATCTCCTAGGACAGGCATCTTCAAACGGCTGCTATGAAGCATTTATTAAACAAACCCCTTATGGACCCGTCACCAGCAAGTAACTTGAGAAGATAAAAACTTTCTGAGAACAGAATCCTGATCCTGTCCTGAACGATAATCACACTGAACGATAATGAGAATCTAGATTCTTTTTCTCTATGATCTACGTGCAGCGTTTGATAGGATTCACCGTGATGACCCCTGTGACATGTAGAGTTGACTTTAAGCTTCTCTTTAATAACAAAGCTCTTAATGAACTCCCTTATTAACGAGCTGCCTCGAGGACTCTGAGGTCACATGATGCAGGTTCCCCGAATAGATCCTTTCAAAAGAAAGTTTAAGACATAACGCCCCAGCTTTGCTCTTTTTATTACTGTTCTTATTCTATTTGCTTTATTTTCTAATGCATTCTTATGTTTTTATTGGTAAGTACTTTGAGTTATTTCATTGTGACTGATCTGCTCTTATTTACTGTACTATGATTTTAAACTGATTCTATGGTTCAAAGCTAAATGTGAGTGGTTGCATCTGCTGCTCTTTGTTTATCTCTTGGTTCTCAGTGGTTCTCATGTGCTTCTAATGTTATTCTTTTTAAATCTCTGCTGTTAAGCACTTTGTGTTTCTTGTATGAAAGGTGCTATACATATAAAGTTTAATATTATGATTATTAGTTTTATATTTTACATCTGACATCTTTAACTCGACTTCAGAACACTTCTACACCACAGTATTAATATTTATAGTATTAATAGAATAGTATTTTCAGGACCATCAGTGTGATTGTCTGTTTGAATTGTTGTGTTCACGTACTAGTTGTGTTGTATTTGAACTGTGTTTGGATGAGAGTGAACCTGTGCCGGCTGAGAGACACAAACATGAGAAGGTGGATGAACGTGTCTGGAGAAACATCTGATCCCTGTTCAGTCAGCTTCAGCCTGCAGGGGGAGCTGCCGAGCGACATGAGGACGTCCACACGCAGGAACGTCAAAGAGACGCAGTCCCACAGAATCACTGCGTCATGGTTCTCAAACACACGGTGCTGCTGTGTCAACTGATTCATCCTGCAGCAGGTGTGTGTGTGTGTGTGTGTGTGTGTGTGTGAACCGTCCTAGTGCAGGTGTGTGAACTTATTTTGGTGATATGTTATTTTGTTTTTATTATAAAACATTTTAAATATTTCAATATCCATGGTTATATTTTGATATTTAAAACATTCAGATAAATCTTTGGGAGAAAAAATATATTTCCACCTGAAATGTTTCAGTTGAGTCTGAAAATATAAAGATGATAAAATCCCTTCCTGTCTCAACACAACTGTCCCCTGGTGGCTCAGCGCCCCCGTGAGTCCAAACTGTGAACTACACGTCGACTGTGAACAGGAGAAAATCACATTTATATAAAGTTATTTAATTCTAAATACATCGAAAATTATTTTTATCAATATAATTTATTACTAAATTATTCTATGGTTCTAAATTGATTTGTTCTAAAGATCTGAACATACACACACGCACACACACACACGAACACACACACGCACACACACACGCACGAGCACGCATATATATATAGATGGAGGATCCCCCCCACACACACACTCCCTAGCACAGGGCTCACCTAGCAACAGCTGGTACGTTAACAGCATATATATTTTATAACAGTAGGTAATGGTATAGCAGGCGTAGTCCACCCTCTTGTCTCTGGAACCAGGAAGTGATGAGGAGCAGCTCCCAGTCTGGCTCCTCCTCTGATGGTTGCTGAGCAAATCTTCACATGAACAAGCCTTGACTCAGCTGAAGCCTTGTGGGTCGGTGTTGTTGTTCATTGGAGTAAATTATATTGTGTTCCTGCTCTATCGGTCTGTATGTTCTGTTTGTGTAAACATTCACATCCTCCAAACAAAACAACGCCTTTCTCTCTTCCTCCAGAACCTGGGGCAGCTAATGAATTATGTCTAAGGCTCATAAGCACAGTGCATTCATGTATGTGTGATGTTTGAATAAGCTAAGTTATGCTTTAATATAAATAGTTAGGTATGAGAACAAGTTAAAGTACAGTATATTGTATGCCACAGATTTACAGTTCCCACAACAGGCAGCGGCTCTTATCAGAGCTCTTATCCAGACAGGTGTGAGACTGACCAGCGATGTGACGCACACACATTCTAACAACTTCATGATTAACACTAAGCAACAGTTATTATAATTCATAGTGTGAAGGTCATATATCTGGCCCAAACCGCTCCTGGCCCCACCCTCCTGCATTTGTTTAGAGTTCAGTTCCATAAACATCTTCACACACAGACAAAAATAGATTTTTTTCTTAATGAAGAATCAAAGGAAAGCTTCTAAAAATATTAATTAATATTAATATATTTAAAAAATCTAATTCTTAAGCAAAGTGGAGAAATTTGAGGTCTTTATTTGAACAAACTGGACGAGGGAATATTATTCACGACTTGTTCTCATGAAAATGTATAAACATTAGAAGATGTTGACTTTTGATCAGATTAAAAAAATAAGTTTATAAAGTCTAACAGGTTTGTCTCTACATTCCCGACCAAGTGAAGCCGCACCCGTGTGTGTGTGTCTGTGTGAGTGTGTGTGTGTGTGTGTGTGTGTGTGTGTGTGTGTGTATAAAGCAGCAGGCTGCAGTAACACTCTTCATCACTTCCTGACCAGCGGTAAGTTTCTAAGCTCTGTGCTGTTTCTCTCTGAATTATTATAATAATTATAATATAATAATAATAATTATAAGTGTGTGTCTGTGGTGACGTGATGCTGCTGAATATTGTGTCGTATTGTTCATTCTTATTGTTTATTGTTCAACAATCTTCTTAATGTTCTCATCAGTTGTTCTGTGTGTGTGTGTGTGTGTGTGTGTGTGTGTGTGTTGATTTGTGTTAGTGTTAATCTACTCATATTTTAATACAAAAGGCAACAATCAAACAAACATTTGATCAGGTCAGTGCATGGTTGAGTTACTTGGCACACACACACACACACATATGGAGGACCATACATGACTTAAGTATAAATAAATAAATAAATAAATAAATAAATAAATAAATAAATAAATAAATAAATAAATAAATAAATAAATAAATAAATAAATAAATAAATAAAAAAGGAAATAAATTTATCAATACAGAAATTAATAAATGAATACAGAAATAAATAAATAAATAAAAAAGGAAATTAATTAATTAATTCCACATTTATATATTTATTTATTTTTTGACTGCCCTCATTTCAGTCTCGTATGCTAATGAGAAAGGCGGGCCTAACCGCAGTCTCATGCAGGATTGGTCACAGGAGTGTGATGATCCAGCCCTTCTACTTCTGCCTTTCAATGCTGACTGGTGTCCAGTAGCTGTTTGCAGTGTTGAGCCGGTTCACACTTAAAATGGACTAGTTCAAGCAGAAATTATTCGTTCATTTCCCGACTGGGTCTTCGGGTACGAGTCTTTGGATCCTTTTTCACGTGACCTGCATTGGCTCAGTAGAGGAGCTGGAGCTGTAGCGAGGGACGTTCACTGTCTCCCGGAGAAATGAACACTCTGTGTTTTTAGTATAGAAAGGATGGGCAGATGGGCTCGGGGGACGGTCAGGCTGATGGAGGAGGCAGACCTGAGAGACCGGGTAGGGACATTGATATGGAGGAGGTCAGAGAGGTATGGAGGAGCGAGGTTATGAATGGCCTTAAATGTATTGAGGAGGATTTTATACTCAATGCGGTGTTCAATAGGAAGCCAGTGGAGTTGATGTAGAACGGGGGTGATGTGACTGATGGATGGTGTTCTCGTGATGATCCGGGCAGCAGCATTTTGTACCAGTTGAAGCTTATGGAGGAGTTTGTGTGGGAGACCAAAAAGAAGGGAGTTGCAGTAATCCAGGCGGGAAGTGACAAGGGAGTGAACCAGGATTGCGGCGGTGTTGGGAGTGAGTGAGGGGCGGAGGCGGTTGATATTGCGAATGTGGAAGTAGGCGGACCGGATGGTGTTGTTGATGTGGGTTTGGAATGATAGGGTGCTGTCGAGGACGACACCCAGGCTCTTAACCTGAGGAGAGGGGGAAACCGAGGAGTTGTCTATGGTGGGGGTGAAACTGGGCTGTTTGGTGAGGATGTGTTTGGAGCCAATGAGGACTGCCTCAGTTTTTTCACTGTTCAGTTTGAGGAAATTGGAGGAAAACCAGGATTTGATTTCCTGTAAACAGGCACAGAGGGAGGAGGGTGGGAAGGTGGAAGTGGGTTTGGAGGCAACGTAGAGTTGGGTGTCGTCCGCGTAACAGTGGAAATGTATGTTGAATTTACGGAAGATCAGTCCAAGTGGGAGGAGGTAGATGATGAATAGGATAGGCCCAAGGACAGAGCCCTGGGGAACACCAGAGGAGAGGGGGGATGGGTGGGATGTGAATGATTTTAACTGGATGAACTGAGTACGGCCATGGAGATATGAGCGGAACCAGTCTAGGGGTGTGTCAGTTATGCCAATTGAGGCTAGTCTGTCAAGGAGGGTGGAGTGGGATATGGTGTCAAAAGCCGCGCTCAGGTCGAGAAGGATGAGGATAGATAATAGTCCGGAGTCAGCTGCCATCAGGAGGTCATTTGTGATTTTGAGGAGGGCTGTTTCTGTGCTGTGGCGGGGGCAAAAAAACGGATTGGAACTGTTCGTAGAGGTTATTGTTGGAGAGTTGGGCATGGACCTGTGATGCCACTTCCTTTTCCAGGATTTTTGAGAGAAATGGCAGTTTGGAGATGGGACGAAGGTTATTGAAGTTGTTGGGGTCTGAACCAGGTTTTTTCAGCGTCGGTGTCACTGGAGCAGATTTGAGAGAAGATGGGACAGAACCAGAGGTCATGGAAGAGTGGATAATGGCAGTTATCAGGGGCAGTAGAGAGGGGAGGCAGGCTATAACCAGGGAGGATGGCAGGGGGTCAAGTTGGCAGGTGGATGATTTGGATTTCCGGATGGCATCAGATAACTCGGCGGCAGAGGGGAGTTGGAAGCATGAAAGTGGTACAGAAAGAGGGGAATGGAGAACTAGAGGGGGTGGACAACTAGACATGTGAGGGGTCAGTTGCTGGTGGATAGTAGCTATTTTTGTGTTAAAAAATGACATCAGGGCGTTACAGTGGTCAGTGGAGTAGAAGTGTGGGGGAAGGTAATCGGGGGGGCGCAGTGTGTTGTTGACCACTGAGAACAGGGCCCTAGTGTTCCCAGCACCAGCAGTGATTTTATCTGTAAAGTGTTGGGTTTTGGCTAAGGAGAGGGCGTCTTTGTAATTGATGATGTGGGCATGATACATTTGTCTGTGGATAGTGAGTCCAGATCTTCTGAAAAGCCGCTCCAGCTGACGTCCTTTGGTTTTCAGCTGACGTAGGTGAGAGGAGAACCAAGGGGCAGGGTGGGTGAATGAGACAGTCCGAGTTTTGAGGAGAGCAAGTGAGTTCAGCGGAGTTTGGAGACCATTATTGTAGAGAGAAACCAGATGATCCGGGGTGCATGGGTAACTGATGGTGGGGAAATTGTCAATGCCTGTTCTGAAATCAGCTAAATTAATGTTTTTTATGTTACGGAAGGACATAACATGTGACTGTTTGGTTTTGGATAGTGTTAAAGTCAATTTAAACGAAACAAGCATGTGATCAGAGATGGGGAGATCGACAGCAGAACAGTTAAAAGGAGTAACACCTGAGCAACAGACCACGACCAAAATATGACCTTTAGAGTGGGTAGGGAAATCAATATATTGTTGGAGGCCAAAGAAGCCAGCGTTAGCCGACCTGGCTAGGCTAGCTAACGCGTTGTGGTCCACCTTCCTGGGGGCATTTCTCGGAGGTCGGCAGCGGGATGAGGACCAGAAGGAGCCGATAGCAGTGGAATCATCAATGTGGTAGCTTCGTCCGGATCCACGGTGGGAGTACCTCCGACAGGGAAGGCGGGCGATGTCCGGGAAGTGGTGTAGCACCGGCGGGGGAGCAGACCGGAGGAACCGAAGCTGGAGGAGCTCCGTATCCATGTATTAGATCAGGGTTGACGCTGGTCCCATTAGAAGCGAGTCTGTAGATCCACACAACGAATGGGCAGATGCCTCGTTCACCGAATAGCAGGAGCAGGAGCAGTGGGCAGGTGAGCGGAAGCCAACACGCTACATGCACGTTTGAGCAGACTAAAACAGGATACTGGTAAAACCGATCGTATTGACAGTAGGATCAGGATAGAATCAAACAGTACCACGTTTGCCGAGAGTAGATGGTCTGCTGCAAACTCTGCAGATAATCATAAAATCATTAAAAACAACCGGAGAGCAGCGGCAGCTAATCGCGCCAGTGTTCACTCAACGGCAGCCATCTTGGTCATTGAATTATATTCGTTCACAAGTCATACAGACTGGTTTTGTTATTTTCACTCAAGCTGTCAGTTATGGCTGTCTCCAAGGGGACCGTGGCCCTTCCCCACAGTTTTGCACTAGGTGACTTGCAAGCCATCTAGAAGGCGTTGGACCCTCCTAAAAACACCGAGTGTTCATTTCTCCGGGAGACAGTGAACGCCCCTCGCTACAGCACTTGAGCTCGTCACCGCGAAGCAGCTGCTCAGTGACTTTGTAAAACAGTGGAAACAGTGAAAACACCGAGTTTCTCTGGTCACATCTGCTCAGAGATCAGCTGCTTCATGGGCAGAGCAGAAGCTGCAGCTGGTTTGTACCGAGCTGGAGTTCCTGCTTCCTCCTCCTCTCTGCTCGCTCCTTGTGCTCAGTCAGTAGAACACGAGACGTGACGCTCACAGTCAGGAATACTGACACCTTAATCATCCCAATAAAAAATAACCTGAACTAACCCTCTGAACTTGAACTAGTTCATTTTAAGTGTGAACCGGCTCAACACTGTATTATTTCTGTATTAATTAATTAATTTCCCTTTTTATTTATTTATTTATTTATTTCTGTACACGTATATATGTTTAGTTATAAAGTCTTAAAGTTTCTATATTCTACTTTATTCTGTGGTTTTATTCAGAGCAGTAAATGTTCCAGCTCAGTGCTGATCATCACAGTCAACATCAAGCACCAGCTGGTAGTAAAGGCTCCAGTATGCTACTCCGAATCTGTTCCGACGGATCCGACGGACACTTTTTCATTTATAGTTCTCCGGAAACTGTTGGTCCTGAAAACAATTCACCGCCAAACAGTAGGTGGCGCAACGGAAGACGAGCTTAGAGAAGCCTACCTCAGGAGTTCTCAGAAGAAGTCCACGTTGTTTATTTACCTCCTCCCGGCTTCCCTCACGCACAGTGTACGATGGCAACTAAATAAAATAAAGTGACACCCAGCAGGTCAAAATGCTGATGTTATCGTTTCTTAGTGCAGCGGTTCCCCGGTCTTGTTTCCGAAAGTTGTTGCTAATTCCACAGCTTGAAGCTACACGGAGGCAGCTAGCCCCCCCCCCCCCCCCTCCAGCTTCCACACACAGTCAGCAGGGACTCCCGATACTAACTACCAGTGGCGTTTCTACATTAGGGGCAGGTGAGGCACTGCCCCACCAGATGGCGCTGTTGTGTTTGCTGTAAGTGCAGTCAGTGGTTCTCTTGGCAGTAGTTTTGTTTTGAGCATATTTTGAACTCAGCAGAAGTAGTCAGTCTCTTATTCTTACCTCTGACTAAGCTGAGGCTGACAGTATTCCAGGGAAGCAACAAGGCAGCCCAATATCCCCACGGTGTTATTTCACTTGATTCGTGTGTGTTTCTGTCTGTGTGCTCGCTCTGTGAAATGCTGCTCTCTTGCTGTCCATTTCTGGACGGCGCAAGCGTAAGACTTGTTGCCATGGAAACACCAATGAGCGTGAACCACACAGGCCAAAGTTAACATTGGGAGATTGGGCACTTTCAGATGTGCCCAGCGAAATCTGCCAAGCAACTCGACTCCGGCGTCAGCCTGTTGCCTGTGTGACGGATGTAGACGGACTCAGGACTTGGTCTTTGAGGTCTTTATTCACCCTGCAGAAATCAACATAGGTTTGCTGTGAAAACCCTCTTTTTCTCCGTTCCAAATTCCTCAGTGATGAAAAAGTACACTCATACTCTTCTTCCAGTATAAAATAACACATTATACACACCCTTATCAATTACATAAAAACTACACACAACAGCAACACATTGTTGGGCAATGTCAAATCAAAAAGGACTACCACATACCTGCAGAAATCAACATAGGTTTGCTGTGAAAACCGTCTTTTTCTCCGTTCCAAATTCTACAAAATAGAACACATCCACATCAAAGGCTGCCGACGTCTCTGGGGTTCTGCGGGACACGTCACCAGGTTCACTGGATCATGTCGAGAAGAAGCACCCCCCATCCTAAGTCCACAGTATTTGTAAAGACACCGGGTGCAACACAGAGGCGGTTCTTTCCTTGAGGGAACTCAGCAATTGGCCAGATGTATACTGTCTCCTCAAACTGCAGTTTTCTGCAAGCATCTCACTTGTAAGGGAAAATCCAATCTACCAGGTGTCCCACTACTCTACCCTTATTAAATAGGGAGTCTGCCACAGCGAAGAGACACAGCAGATTAGACTTAGAGGTGGTTTTCATACCTTTTACTCACAATATTTCATGAAATACTTCATTGTATTAATTCTGAGACGTCCTCTCTCCTGTGCTCTGTGAGGTTGTGCTCTGTGTCTGACCCTGCGTCTGAGTCAAAAAGATATACATCATTCCAATTAAAAGAAACAGTTGTAGTATTATTGATTCTATAGACTATACAGCTAATATTTATTCACAGGATATATGTAAAATATAGTCATAAGATAAAGAACAAAACATAGATATCTCAACATTAGCTTAGCTCCGCTAGCCCGCAGGCATGATAGCAGCAGCAATAGCTAAGCTAAGGGGACCGTACGGAGTTATTGACCCGACATGAACCGACATGATGCAGCCCATATTATATCTTACTGGTCTATATAGGTCTACTGCTTATAATAATCAGCTACCTCTATTTTTGTGACGGTGACATGACATCATACAAAATTGCCCACCCGAAATTTCAGGCTAAAAATCGCCACTGCTAACTACTGCCCAGTGCTTGCTTCCAACCTGACATTATAATAGAAACAGTGTCATGTTAGCGGTGGAATTAATGTCGTGACAGCGGGTTTTTGCACCACCGCAGTTAGCATGGTGGCTAGCACGCTAGCGCCGTTATGAAAGTTTGTTATAACTGTATGTGACCGTACACACATGCCGTCAGTGCTCTAACCAGCCACCGTCAGCCGGACAACTCCGCTGGCTTAACACACACGTCACATTAATCGTAGAATCGTGTGATACAGGGAATGAAACCTGAAGTTTGAGGTCCGGAAATGATGTTGTTCCGAAATGCTGTCGTTAGCGGAGCAATCACAGCCAAGGGCTGTCCCTAGGCTCTCTGAAATAACCACGGATAGTCAGAAAAATCAGGGGTGCACCAACTCTCTCGGCTCTGTTATGCACTCGCATGGCTTTTCCTACCATAGCTATGCTGGTGACACCCAACTAATCCTCTCTTTTCCCCGATCAGAAACACAGGTAGCAGCACGAATCTCTGCCTGTCTGACTGACATCTCTCAGTGGATGACCGCTCACCACCTGAAAATTAACCTTGACAAGACTGAAATACTTTTCCTTCCAGCGAAAGACTCTCCCACCCACGACCTGACTATTAACTTTGACAATTCAGTGTTAACCCCCACTCAGACTGCTAGGAACCTGGGTGTGACACTCGACAGCCAACTCTCCCTTTCTGCCAACATTACTGCAACAACGCGGTCCTGTAGATTCATGCTATACAACATCCAGAGGATACGCCCCCTTCTCACTCAGAAGGCGGTGCAGGTCCAGGCCCTGGTCATCTCACGCCTCGACTACTGTAACTCCCTCCTGGCAGGTCTACCTGCTACTGCCATCCGACCTCTGCAGCTCATCCAGAATGCAGCAGCTCGACTGGTTTTTAACCAACCTAAATTCACTCACACTCCTCCGCTCCTCCGCTCCCTACACTGGCTCCCAGTGGCTGCCCGCATCCGGTTCAAAACACTAGTACTTGCATGCAGCTGTAAACAGATCAGGTCCAGTTTACATCCAGGACCTGGTCAAACATTACACACCAGCACGTTCACTCCGCTCTGCTTCAGCTAAACGACTCGTTGCTCCTTCACTGCTAAACACTCATCAAAATCACGACTGTTTGTTGTCCTAGCTCCTAAATGGTGGAATGAGCTCCCACTCGACATCCGGACATCTGAAAGTTTACACATCTTCCGCCGCAAACTAAAAACTCACCTCTTCAGACTGTACCTTGAATAAAAAAACAAACCAACAATTTAGTAGCACTTAAATGGCACTTATTAATAGCACTTTGTAGTCTTGCTTTATTTTTAAAGAAATTGTAGTTTCTTGATCCTTGTTGTTCTTGGTTTGTACCCTCGGGGTTGAATGCACTTATTGTAAGTCGCTTTGGATAAAAGCGTCAGCTAAATGTGATGTAATGTGTGTGTGTGTGTGTGTGTGTGTTTGTGTGTGTGTGTATGTGTGTGTGTGTTAATAACAAAGACAGTGTAAAGTTTGTATTGTTCAGAAAATGACAACGTTCAGTTATTTTCAAACAGATCATTTTCTTCAGTCATCAGCAGATAGAGATTCTGCTATTTGTTTATTTAAATCAATTTAAAATACATTAAAAGAAGAATAAGTAAAACATTTGGTTTACAAAATGTAGATTTTATGTAATTCTTCCTTTAGTTCTGGGACATTTTCCATTAGTGTCACCTGTTAAATATGATGAGGTGAGACTTTCCCTCATCAAAGAGTCGTGAGTGAAGCCAAACTCTGTGTGATTGATGAGAACATAGAATTGTTTATCATCTGCATATGAATGAGCTCTGATGAAGGACCTCCATCTGTGGCTGCAGGTGTGTGTCTGTAGCAGAGAGGACTAGCTGGAGGTTTTATAAACATATAAACATATCAAACCTGAACGTGTTCGCGTCAGAGAAGTGACCTCACTTCCTGTTTTGTCTGGTTCAGGCTGAGCGATGGACTCCGGCGGGTCGATGGCGGTGGCGGCGCTCGGTCGACCTTTCTCCCTGGGGAAGCTGTACGACTGTCACAGAGATCTACTAGTACCTGGTGAGGACTCGCATGTTAAGATACGATACACAACGAATACACAAGAAATTAAAGTTTGTCCTCCATTTTTATTAATGAGCCATGGAACAAATCATGAAAGCAATTCAGCTCGAGGGTTCGTGCTGCAGCAAAACACTCAGAAATTATATTTAACAGTTGAACAGGTTTATATGTATTATGTCTTTTACTATATAAACCAGGTACCGATGAAATACACAGATTTTATGGATAAAGATACAACTAGACAATAGTGAACATCATTCAACATTAATGTCATAAATTCACAAGACATAAACACTTCTCTGAAACTATGAACTCATACATTTGTGACAAAATCTACAGGATTAAAATCAGAATTCTTTTGAGATTTTGTGCATCTGCTACAACTCAGTGGACAGATTCATATCACAGCATCTGTGTTAAGTCTCTAAAGCAGCGTTCACACATGCAACTGTTCCAGTGACAGCCTCTGGAGTTTCTTTGCTCTTTCTCCAACTGGCCCCCGGGATAAAGTCAGCAGAAAGTCTAGAGGATCCGCAGGCATCACCACGAGAGAGTGGGGGGGTTGATGAGGTTTCTAACATGTGACAGATGCAAAAAGTTAACAAACAAAACAAATCTCTCTGTGTTAGAAAGCAGCGCCGCACACGTGTGTCTCTGTCGGCCTCACCTCCGGCGGCCATACAATAGTTCAAAGGGGGAGAACCCCGTGGATGCTTGTGGGACCTCTCTGTAGGCAAACAGCAGGTATGGCAGCCAGCGATTCCAATCAGAACCTGTGTGAGACACAAACTTGCGCAGCATGTGTTTCATTGTCCGGTTATAGCGCTCCACCAGCCCATCCGTCTGGGGGTGGTAAGGGGTGGTCTTAATGCCCTTCACTCCTAACAGTTGATAAACCTGTTGCAACAGTTTGGACAAAAAATTTGTCCCACAGTCTGTTAGGATCTCCTTGGGAATGCCCACTCTAGAAAAAAAACTGTAAAAAGGCAATCCGCTACCTGTCTAGCTTTGAAAGACCTGAGAGGGAAGGCTTCAGGGTAGCGTGTGGCATAGTCACAAATAACCAAAATGTAACGGTGGCCTGAGGAACTTTTCTCAAGTGGGCCTACAATGTCCATGCCTATCCTCTCAAAAGGGGTGTCACCGCTACCTGTCTAGCTTTGAACCCCATCTCCAGCTCCAGGGAACGAAGTTCTCTTCGTTACAGAACAATAAAGGGTTTTAAGTTTGAGCAAAGGCTATCATAATCCAGCTGCATTCACATACATATGCACAAATAATCACAAGATACAGATACTTTAATTACAAAAGTATTTATTAAAAAGGGGAAATAAAGTTAATGTTATTCAATGATTCTTCATTTTAACAAACTCCACTATATCACAGATAACAACAGCTGCAGCGCTTATCACAATTTAGAACACCAATGGTCTATCTATGTGTGTGTGTGTGTGTGTGTGTGTGTGTGTGTGTGTGTGTGTGTGTGTGCGTGTGTGTGTGTGAGAGAGAAAGGGGGAGTGGCAATGGTGTAATGACGCGGTCACGTGGTGACGTAGTCTGGCCGATTTCAAGATGGGGGTACATTCATGTGATTCAAAATTGAGGCTTATGTTAATGACGCCATGAGGCCGGAGTCAAAATGGCGGTAGGTCACGTGAGTTACACAAAGGAATTTGGAGAACAAAGAGATTTTGATCGACCTCGTGGTTTTGGCGCCGAATGGTGTCGAGATGCGTTCAGGCTCTCTAGGTCTCGGAATATATATATGTAACATGAATATGTGTGTGATGGCAAGAACGTGTGTGTCGACAGATGTGGGAGAGAAAAGAGAGAGAGAAAAGAGAGAGAGAAAAAGAGCAAACATGCAGTGATACTGATCGGAGGAGATCTCAAAAACACGCCAGAGACAAGTTCACAGTGACTTTACCCCTCGGTTCCCAAGCAGGCGCTGTGTACCGGTCTTTTTGATTCGGTAAAGTCTCAGCAAACTTGGTCGCACGATAACAGGAAACCGGAAGTGCCGGCTTATTACCGCGCGCTTTACGCGGGTTGAAAATCGACACAGCGGCCGTAACGAAACATACAATCAAATAAACACACGCTAAGTATTAAAAGTAGTTTCTAGACAATAAAGCCTCTTACTGTGCCGTTGTTTCACGGTGTGGTCATGCACGTGTAGCGCAGATATCCGGGAAGGCCAGTGAATTTATTCGTGGCCTCTGAAGCTCTGCTCCGCTGGTTCGTCTGTGGCAGCGGGAGTCGCGCTGGGCCGAAAAGGAGAGGATTTTTCTCGTTCTCTTCGACGAATTGAACTTCGTCCGTCTGCAGGGATGAACAGCTGTGGCGGAGTTGTTTGTAGATCGTGTGGAAAGAAAAGTCTGTGTGAGCTTGCACGGCCTGCCGAGTGAACTTCCTGTGTTGCGGCTTTTTCAAGTTAAAATAACAAAAAGAGTCCTATCAAAATAAAAGCGTCGACTTAAGATAAGAAAGAAAGAAAAATGAAATAAAACAAACGTCTGTGTAATTTCCGGTATTGTAGGAGCGGCCAGGAACACAGTGGGGGTCCTCCTGAAGGTCACTGCAGATGCCTCCCCCACCAGGAGAGGACTCCAGGATTGCTGTGCAATGTGTGGCATAAGAGTGAAAAACTGGTAGAACTGTTTTTTTGGAATGTGGTGTAGTTTGCAAGCCTTTGTGTAATCTCGGCCCCAACACCATCATCTTAATCCACGATGTGGATCTGCGGACGATAAGGCAAAGGGACCCCGGGGAAGAAGTCAAGTCAGTAACATGTGTTGATGAGATATTCATTTCTTTGATGTAATAACGATTGAGAAGAGGAAGGAGAAACTGGGAAGAGAAGCTCCGAGTGTCATGTGACCCCGACCTTCTAGACCAGGGGTCACCAACCTTTTTGAAACTGGAAGCTACTTTAAAGGTACTGAGTAGTACGAAGGACTACTTGTCTGATACAAACTTCCTGAATTACAATGTCAATGTTAATTATGCTTCACAATAATTATTAACAATGATTTTCACAACAATGATGGTAGGAAACAGATATATTAAAACATGCAACATTTATTCCTGTTAATCTGTTTCAACATTTGAAAGTCGGAGGTATCACATCTCTGATATTTTTGAAGAAGCACATTTGTAGCTTTTTATCTTCAAATTATGTCTTGTTTGTACTAACCACTACCTTTGTAACATTTTTGAAAAAATCATGAACTCTGTCCCATGTTTATTCAAATTATCAGTTATGTAAGATAAAAACTACTAATCACCAAATCTGTTACAGTTTTTGAATAAATTATTTTTCACATTTTTGTGCAATATTTGAGTTTAATGTTGTCATTTCAATGAAAACACGTTATCTCTTTCTTTGTCTGTAGATGTCTGTTAGTGGGAAGCCTGGCATTGCCTCCTGTTCACCAATGTACTGTAATCTGCTGTGTAATTTCATACTGCATCTCTGAGTGAGTCTTGTAGATGTTTATCAGTAAGGCGTGTTCTGTGTTTGTTCTTGATGAAGTTCATGTTAGAAAAGGCTGATTGACAGAGATAAGTTGAACCCAAAAGGCAGGTAACCTTCACAGCTGCTGTGCAAACACCTTTGTACTTCTGTGTCCACAAGGCACCAACAGCTTTGAGCCGACTGATGGGTTCTGAGGTGGAGGTCATTTTGCAACGTTACGATTTCGATCTTCACCTGTCCAGCATCCAAGTTGAACATAGCACATAGTTGCTCAGCAATGCATGTCCTGTCCACGTGCATGAAAGGATTTGAAGTGAATGACACATATGGCTCAAGTTGATCAAAGTCACAAAACCTGTTCTCAAACTCTTGCCCTAGTCTGATTAGGACTTGAAAGTACTTTTATACAGTTTTGTCAAAAGCCACAGGTGCTTGCCTTGCAGCTCACAGCTCAAACAGTTCAGTTTCCCAGTGATGTCCGTAAAAATGCAAGGTCAAGTGTCCACTCAGTGTCCTCCAGCAGCAAGGCGTCTTCCCCTTTCCATTGCATGAACTGTTTGATTTCGCCCAAAAGTGACAAAAAACAGACGCGATCATCTGCTACGTCAGCAAATGCATCGATGACGTCGTACCCAGGATCAGTGATTACTGTTGTCTACATCTCAGGTGATCTGGAGGACTACAGGATGTCCAGGTATGCGCTCTGAAATGCTCTAAGCTGTGCCAAGAGACTTTACAGGGACAAAGTGGAGTCCCACTACAAGGGCTCCAACACTAGGACCATGTGGGCCGGACCCAGAACCATGACTGACTACAAAGCAGAGTCCAGCAGTGCTGATGTAGTGTCTGCATCTCTCCCAGAGGATCTGAACACCTTCTATGATTTGAGAGCACCCCCCCGGCTGTGGAGATCCAAGAGGCCCAGGAGGACCGCTGCCCCCCCGTCATATCCAGGGCAGATGTGTGGAGATCACTTCACCGAAATAACACACGCAAGGAACCCTGTACTAGATAATGTCACTTTCACTTCAGGTGATTCTGGTAAACGTCTCATTTATTGTAAATTGGTTCAGCAACTTGTTTGGTGTTTCTATCTTTTGATCAGACGTAGAGATACTGACTGTAAGTTTAAATATAATCTGAGTTACTTAACTTTTTCCTTTGCACCATAATTTTGTACTTTGCAGTATTTATCAGAGTCGTGTGAGGTTTGATTTCCTTTTCAGATTTTCAGGTTTCTGGGAAATGGTGTGACTTCCAGTTAAGACTTCACCTCTGTGCTCATATAGAAACTGAAAGTAGTTTAAAACAGAAAGTTCTCTGGAGACTTGTTCTCAAGAAAATGTATAAACATGAGAAGTTGATATTATTATGATTATGGTATCACTCCTAACCATTATTGCACAACACATGTGAAGATGTTGAGTTTTGATCTGATTAAAAAAATAAGTTTATAAAGTCTAACAGCTTTGTCTCTACATTCCCCAACCAAGTGGAGCCGCACCCAAGTGTGTCTGTGTGTGTGTTTGTGTGTGTGTGTGTGTGTATAAAGCAGCAGGCTGCAGTCACACTCTCCCTCTCTTCTGGACCAGCGGTAAGTTTCTTAGCTCTGAGCTGTTTTTCTCTGAATTTGTATAATAATTATAATATAATAATAATAATATTATCTATTATATAATCAGTATCTGTGGCGACATAATGCTGCTGAATATTGTGTCGTATTGTTCATTCTTATTGTTTATTGTTTAACAATCTTCTACAGTTGTTCTGTCTGTCTGTCTGTCTGTCTGTGTGTGTGTGTGTGTGTGTGTGTGTGTATTGGGATTTTTGTTTGTGTTTAATCTACTCATATTTTAAAAACAATAGGCAACAATCAAACAAACATTTGATCATGTCAGTGCACAATTGAATTACTTTGCACACACACACACACTCACACTTGCACACACGTATATATGTTTAGTTATAAAGTCTTAAAGTTTCTATATTCAACTTTATTCTGTGGTTTTATTCAGAGCAGTAAATGTTCCAGCTCACAGTGTTGATCATCACAGTCAACATCAAGCACCAGCTGTAAGTTACAGAGTAACTTGAGTAACTTGAGTAACTTGTGAACTCACTTCACCTTCAGCAATGAACTGGTTTCAACCGGCTGCTCGGAGACGACAGGAAGTAAGAGCATGAGCAGGAAGTTTAGAGACTGAGTTTAATCCAAAGTTCACTCATGAGTCCACACAACATGAGCCAGAAAAATTGTTCTGAGCACGAGGTTTACTGTACATGTGAGTTACTTTACATGTGAGTTACTGTACATGTGAGTTACTTTACATGTGAGTTACTTTACTTGTGAGTTACTGTTCATGTGAGTTACTTTACATGTGAGTTACTGTTCATGTGAGTTACTTTACATGTGAGTTACTGTACATGTGAGTTACTTTACATGTGAGTGTGTGTGTCTATCAGCTTCAGGCAGATTCAGAGGAAATAGTTTCTGACTCAGACGCCAACAGACAATCCTGTGTGTGTGGGGTGTGTGTGTGTGTGTCGGGGTGGGTGTGTGTGTGTGTGTGTGTGTCTGTAATCAGACGTAAAGATACTGACTGTAAATTTAAATATAATATGATTATTAGAATGAATCACAGTTTTTACACAGTATTTATCAGTCGTGTGAGGTTTAATTTCCTTTTCAGATTTGCAGATTTCTGGGAAAGGGTGTGACTTCCAGTGAAGAACCAGTGACGTTTATAAAGTCTAACAGGTTTGTCTCTACATTCCACAACCAAGTGAAGCCGCACCTGTGTGTGAGTGTATGTGATGTGTGTGTGTGTGTGTGTCGGGGGGGGGATGTGTGAATGTGTGGGTGTGGGTGTGGGTGTGTTTTTGTGTCTTTGTGTGTGTGTGTGTGTGTGTATGTGTGTTAATAACAAAGACAATGTAAAGTTTGTATTGTTCAGAAAATGATTCCTCCTCATCAAAAGGTCAAAAAATTACAAGGTTCATAGTTATTTTTAGTGCTGTCAAACGATTAAAATAATTATTCGCGATTAATCGCGTTTATGTCATAGTTAACTCGCGATTAATCGCAAATTTGTATCTATTCTAAATGTCCCTTGATTAATTTTTTTCCATCATTTTACTTTAGTTTTAATGCTCTTATCAACATGGAAAAGTGGATTGGCTTGCTTTATGCAAATGTTTTATTTTATTGAAAAACAACATTGCCAAACAGGTCGGTAAAAAATAAAATTATAAAGTTCACATTTCAGGTAAACAAGGACTCAGCCTATAGTGCAGTTAAACCATGGCTTAATATTTTATTTTTTTCAAGTCTGCTGTGAACATAGCAGTCAGGCCTCTTATTTCAGAAACAATGAACCATAACAGTTAGGTTACCAATAAAAGGTAAGCCTACTACTTCTTTGCTTTCAGCCAGCTACTCAAACAGACAAGCAACAAAATAACAAACAAACAAAATACACAGGCAAGTGTCGGCCTACTTTTAAATAAATGAAACACAGAACTTAATAGGGCTATTTGAGTCCTCCCCATATTTGAGGAAAATGTATGAAATAAGAAGTACTCTATTTTGAAATAAATAAAAACATATAGCTGCAGCCTAATAGTGTAACGGACTGGGTTTATGTTTATGTTTGGTTTTGACGTATGTTCAGTAAAACACTGTGTTGAAGGAGCGTTCTGATATCCTGAGGGTCAGTGAAGGGGTCGGAGTGGGACATGTGACTGTTTGGACCAATAGGATGGGGTTGTTTGGGGATCGGGGATCAAAGAGGAAGTGAAGTGTTGTTGATGTGTGCGAGTGACGGAGTAAGAGGGAGAAGTGCAAATGTTCGTGTAGAGGATAATAAAAGTTACTAAACCACGAAGAAGTTCCGTGTCCTGTGTAAGCGGGGACGCTACGATAGCTTCAAAATATATATTTTAGTTGGCGAAATATTAAAACAAAAAGCAAAGGCAGGTCAGCCTGGAGGCGAACACAGATACTGAAGCTGCAGCTGCAGCTCTGCGTTAATCTCGCATAAAAAAAATTGAAATGGGTTTGCGTTAACACCGTTAATAACGCGTTAAACTGACAGCACTAGTTACTTTTAAACACAGGTCATTTTCTTTAGTCATCAGCAGATAGAGATGCTGCAATTTGTTTATTTACATATATTTAAAATACAGTAAAAGAAGAATAAAGATTTGATGCAATTCTTCCTAGTTCTGGGACATTTTCCATTAGTGTCACCTGTTAAATATGATGAGGTGAGACTTTCCCTCATCAAAGAGTCGTGAGTGAAGCCAAACTCTGTGTGATTGATGAGAACATAGAATTGTTTATCATCTGCATATGAAGGACCTCCATCTGTGGCTGCAGGTGTCCGTCTGTAGCAGAGAGGACTAGCTGGAGGTTTTTTAAACATATAAACATATCAAACCTGAACGTGGTCGCGTCAGAGAAGTGACCTCACTTCCTGTTTTGTCTGGTTCAGGCTGAGCGATGGACTCCGGCGGGTCGATGGCGGTGGCGGCGCTCGGTCGGCCTTTCTCCCTGGGGATGCTGTACGACTGTCGCAGAGATCTACTAGTGCCCGGTGAGGACTCGCATGTAAAGATACGATACACAACGAATACACAAGATATTAAAGTTTGTCCTCCATTTTTATTAATGAGCCATGGAACAAATCATGAAAGCAATTCAGCTCACGGGTTCGTGCTGCAGCAAAACACTCAGAAATTATATTTAACAGTTGAACAGGTTAATATTTATTATGTCTTTTGCTATATAAACCAGGTACCAATGAAATACACAGATTTTATAGATAAAGATCCAACTAGACAATAGTGAACATCATTCAACATTAATGTCATAAATTCATAAGAATTAAACATTTCTCTGAAACTATGACAAAAACTCTTTTGAGATTTTGTGCTCTGCTACAACTCAGTGGACAGATGCAAATCACAGCATCTGCGTGAAGTCTCTAAAGCAGCGTTCACACATGCAACTGTTCCTATGACAGATGCAAAAAGTTGACAAAAAAAACCAAATCTCTCCGTGTTAGAAAGCAGCGCTGCACACGTGTGTCTCTGCCGGCGGCCTCACCTCTGACCTGATCCTCCGGAGGATTTGTTCTTGTTGTGAACGAGTGTGAGCGAAGAATCTCCTGCTGAGTTGTTAATGTGCGAAAGACAAACTCCAGAGAAAGTCCACAACAAAATTCAAGTGTTTTCTAGAAGATTTGTGACTTACGAATAGATGCATTGTATGAATGTGTGTATGAATGGGTGAATGTGCAACTGTACTGTTAAGCGCTTTGAGTGGTCATCATCAGACTAGGAAAGCGCTATATAAATACAAATCCATTTACCATTTACTTAAATATCAGACTTTCTGAGTTTCTCATGAATTGATGTCAGAAGATGTCCTCCTTCCCCTGGGTTCCTTATCTGTTTACACCTAATGGCTAATTAATAAACCAGAGATGATGAGCATCTCCCTTTAAATTGAGTGAAACACATTCTGGATGATTCTGGAAACTCGACTTGATTTTTGCTTCTTTCTGTAGGAATAACATTGTGGGACCGCGATGACCTGAAAAAAGATATTGGAGAAAGACCCCAGAACTCTAATGATTTTGAGATAGTTGCATCTGAATCAATTGAGGATAAATCTTCAGCACTAAATGTTGAAGCTTCTCTGAAAGCAAGTTTCTTAAGTGGACTGGTTGAGGTGGAGGGATCGGCCAAATACCTGAATGATCACAAGACATCCAGAAATCAGGCCAGAGTAACACTGAAGTACAAGGCTACCACTAAGTTCCAGGAACTGTCCATGAACCATCTCGGAAGAGACAATGTGAAACATCCGTATGTTTTTGACAAAGGAATAGCAACACATGTAGTCACAGGTATTCTTTATGGAGCACAAGCCTTCTTTGTGTTTGATCGTGAGATGTCAGAAAGAGAAGATCTTCAGGACGTTCAAGGCAACTTGAAAGTGATGATCAAGAAGATCAAATGCATCTCTATAGAGGGAGAAGGTTCCCTGAACATGGAAGACAAAGATAAGGCAAATGTGGAGAAGCTTTCTTGCAAATTCCACGGAGACTTTTCTCTGGAAAAGAATCCTGTGTCCTTTCAGGATGCTGTACAGGTCTATCAAAGCCTGCCAACACTACTGGGACCCAATGGGGAAAAAGCAGTTCCAGTGAAAGTCTGGCTGTTGCCATTGACAATCTTAGATTCTACTGCTGCTCAACTTGTTCGTCAGATAAGTGTAGGATTAGTTCAGAAAGCACAGACAGTCCTGGAGGACTTCAGTGAGCTGGAGATGAGGTGCAACGATGCCATGAAAACAACAACAGCACAGCAGTTTCCTCAGATTGGCACAAAACTTAAACATTTTAAAGAAATGTGCTCTGTGTTCAAACTAGAATTCCAACGAGATTTATCAGTGAAACTTCCATCTATACGAGGAGGAGGTGAAGAGGAGGCTGTGCTTGCAGAGATACTGATGAAGAGACATTCATCTCCGTTCAACAGCAGAAACCTGACTGAGTGGATGGACTGTAAAGAGAGAGAAATCGACACCTTAAGATCTTTCACCGACACAATGAAAAACACAAAGATTGTTCCATCACAAAATCATCTGTACAAGGAAACTCTCAATACAAAGCATGCTGTGTGTTTTGTTTTCACCTCACTGGGAGATGCTGAGTCGTTCCTCTCAACTTCATCAAACTATTCACCATCAGAACCAACCAAACCAGACCAGACTCAAGCTCAGCAGCAGTGGTTCACCTCACAAGACATTGCAAATGAAATGAGGAAACAAGCAAAGCTCTTCAGTGATTTTGCAGAGGCCAACAAGGAGAACATGAACATAAAGTTCCTCATGGTGGGTTTGACAAATGAGACAGAAAAAGGTTCAAGCATCTACCTTTATAAAGACGGCTTCTCTGTAAATGAGAACTTTCAACCACCTTCAAAGCCTGAAAGTGTGAAAGCAAGTGACATAAACCACAACAGTGTGACCCTGAAGATCTCTCCACCCAGATTTGGAGCCGAGAACATCACCTCCTACTCTGTTGAGTACTGTGTCCATGGAGAGGATGGATGGCAACAGAAGACGGCGTCAAAGGATGGAGACGTCACAGCGAGCGACCTGAGTCCTAACACAGAGTATGTGTTCAGATGCAGAGCTGTCACCTCAGTAGGTGTTGGACCAGTCAACGAGGTCAGTGGAACCATTAGAACTCTGCCCTGCAGCCCTCCTGGAGAACCTCGAGTTGAACCAAACTCAAGTGAGATAACCGTTAGCTGGCAGAGACCTGCTGAGCTTGGACAAGATGTCCACGTTCTGAGCTACATCGTGGAGTACGCCCAAGCAGACAAAGTGGGGAAAGGAGAAGATCTCCAGTGGAACCGAACAATGTCAGGAGCTGATAAGGTGATCATATCAGAGCTTCAGTCAGAGACAGAGTATGTTGTCAGGGTCACATGTGACTGTGGTGGAGCTGGCAGAAGCAAGAAGAGCATCTCTGTGAACGTCTGCACAAAGAATGTTAAACCAGAACGCTCTCAGCGACTAGCGGACGCCGTTAGAGATGAAAGCAAACTGCTGAAACCTCAGTCAGGATCTCTCCCTGTTTATAAAATCCCCCTGAAAGAGGAGAACATCACTGTGAACGGGTGCAAACGTTTCCGCTTCGGGAAAGAGTCCCTTGATCGTAATCGCACCATAATGGTTCTCGGAGCAACTGGTGCTGGCAAATCAACTCTTATCAACGGGATGATTAATTATGTTCTCGGTGTTGAGTGGAACGATCCCTATCGGTTTAAGTTAGTAGATGAGGGTCAGTCCACCTCACCAGGTCACAGCCAGACTACTAAAGTCACTGTGTACAAACTCAACCATCGGGCCGGCTTTAAAATTCAGAACTCGCTCACTATTGTTGACACTCCAGGCTTTGGAGATACGAGAGGTATCGAAAAGGACAAGTTGATCGTAGAGCAGCTTCGTAAACTCTTCTCTGCGAAGGGTGGTGTCAGTGAAATCGATGCTGTGTGTTTCGTAGCTCAGGCTTCTTTAGCACGACTCACATCAACACAGAAATACGTGTTTGACTCAGTGCTCTCCATCTTCGGCAAAGACGTGGCAGAAAACATCCGGATTCTGGTGACATTTGCAGACGTCAAGCGTCCACCAGTTCTGGAGGCGATCAACGAGGCGGATGTCCCGTGTCCGAAAACCAAAGAAGGACTGCCAGTTATCTTGAAGTTCAATAACTCAGCGTTGTTTGCAAAAAACAAATCGTGTGCAGCAAAGAGCTCGAGTGAGAAAGATGACGAGGGAGACTTGTCTTGGAACATGGGGATAAAAAGCATGAGGAAGTTTTTCACTGCTTTGAATGTGATGACGACCAAAAGCTTGACGATGACAAAGGACGTCCTCAGAGAAAGAGAGCAGCTCGAGATCTCAGTTCAGAGTTTGCAGAAGCAGGTTAAAATTGGGTTAGACAAGCTGGAGAAATCACAACTGAAAGATCACGAGGCAGAGATCAGCAGAAACAAGAATGTTGTGACCGAACGCAAAGTCACTAAGGTTTTTAAATATGATAATTCTGGTTCTGGATCTTTCATCATGAACTGTCAGCAGTGTAACTTTACCTGTCATGACAATTGTAGTACTGCAAATGATAAAGATAAAAAACGCTGTAGGGCAATGGGGCCAGATGGGTACTGTACTCAGTGCCCAGGCAAATGTATTTGGAGTGTACATTTTAATCAGGAGAACCGATGGGAGTACAAGGAAGTCATAGAAACAGTAACGGTAAAACAGCTGGAAGCAAAGTACCTGAAAGCCACCGAGGCTGCAATGCCTGTGAAGGCACTGATTGACAGCCTGAAGTCTGAGTACGACCTTGTGCAGGTTGAGGTGATGAAAGTGATGCGTGACTCTGTCAAGTGTTTAAACAGACTTAAAGACATCGCACTGAGGCCAAACCCTCTGTCCACTGCAGAGTACATTGACATGCTCATAGCAGGAGAGAAAGCTGAGGCCAAGCCGGGCTGGAAGAAACGAGTCCAGTGTCTGATAGACATGAGAAGACAAGCAGAGATCATTGCTAAAGTGGACAGAGGAGAACAACTCCTCTAGAGTTCATCCAGTGACTTCTAGTCTTTTCTTTAAGGTTTTCCTCTGAGGCGACTTCCAAACTTTCATTTAAACCGAAACCATCTCTGTCTACAAGTGTTTTGGCTTCATATCATTTAAATCCCCGTCCAGACTAACATGCATGTGAACACGTATCACCTGACCATGCACGTACACATGCATGTGCTGCTGTAAACAGGAAGCATTTGTTGTTAGTTGTGGTCATGTGACAGGAGCCTGACGAATCAGAGAGAAAAGAACCAATCACCAAGAGCTTGTGAGCGTCTACGTTATCGTTTCCAAACATCTGGGTTTCTGTCCGTCCAGATGAACACGCAGCACCGGAGTTTCAAACTGAAACGGGACCGACAGTGTTTCCAAACTCCTCTGTTTTAACGTTTCTGCCTCTTTGCTTCACGATTCTTCATCAGCTGGATGATTAATTAATAATTTAGCATTTATGTTAATTACACATCAAAATGCAGCTTCCAGTCACAGTATGACAGCGTGTTGTGTGGGAGTAATGTTGCTCTGTGTCAAAGTAGAAAGCTGAGAGCTCACATGACAGCCATGTCAACAATGTAGTTCACTGGTGTGATGTCGGCCAAATCATATCTGTGTCTTTATGTGTTTCATGTCTGAATTACATGATAAAAAGTTTGCTTGGTTTGAACCTGTGTTTTACTCACAGCTGATTTTATCTTTGCTTGTGTTCTATAACTTTTTGTGTTTGGAAAACTTGAAAATGAAGTTGTGTTGTTGTTTTGCAGTTTATTCAAGTATCTGTGACAGAAATATATAAGTAAATAAATCAAGTTGAACAACTGATTTGAGTGATTATTTATTTTTGTGCATGTTAACACTCCAACACCAACATTTGTACACTTTTAATCTTTTCTATGACAACATGAATTTCTTGTGTAACCAGCTGGTAACAAGGAAATTAACATGTGCGTCAGGTTAATAATTATCCAATCACCGTTGTGTCTGCTTGATATATAATATTTCTACTCAGATACTCGACCATCACTGACAATAATCCATCAGTTCATTGACCTTCAGTTCTGCTACAAAGTGTTTATTCTAATTGTTGGGAAACACGTTTTAATGAAACTAAAGGCTCCCCTTTCGGCCTACATGTGTGGTCAAAAATCTGAAACCACATGGCCGCATATTCTGGACCAAGCCTCCCAAACTCAGTCTCCCAGGGTGCAACATGTTCCTTTTGTGTCAGCAAATTCCGGCATAAGTGTGAAAAGCCACAATGCTCACCTCCTATTGGTCACTCTGGCCCATGACCTGTGAGGTCACCGGCCCTCATCAGACCAGGATCTGCCCCACTTCTTTCTCTTTTCCACCGACCCCTCCATGGAGCGAGGCTGCCGGCCTTCCTTCCTGAATCGGCGAGAGGAGAAACCTGATTTCTCCAGTTCAACCTTTCTCTTCGCAACCAACGAGAGGAACGCAGAGGTGCAGCTCCTTCCATTCATCTTCTCAAGGAAACCTCCTCTCAAATCAAGCTCTACAAACTCCTAGCAGCGACTCGGTGTCCTGCAGGTAAGAACTAAGATTCAACAAGCAAGAGGATCACAGCTCAACAGAACCGTGGGAGCTTCAACCTTCCGACCAAACCGGAGACGTCACAGGACTGCAGCAGCACAGCAACTTCCTCCCTTTCTAAGGACTGGTAACATACTGGGCTTAATAATTATACTGAGCTAAGCAGGACTGTTTATTTGATTCTGTGTGGTGTTTATAAGTTTGATATGTGTTGTGTTATTGTGGTTACAAGTTATTTGAAAGTTAAATGTTAGATACGCTCTTCACAGGATCTCTCTGACCCTTTCAGTCTCTGATTAGCATTTACACAGACACCGCATATCTCTACCTTCTTACCTACTCCTCCACTCCAGAAGAAAGGGGGGGGGGTCTGTTAACCTTAGTTAAGGTTAACAGAAGTTGAATAGTTGAAAGCATGCTTATCAAGATGTGAACTGTGGCCAGCAACCATTTTGAGAACACTCTGATTCACACACACACACACACAGACACATACATATCTTTGTTTAGCTAGTACGTTTTGTTTAGTAATTAGTGTTTTTATACTTTATTATATTCATCATAAATGTTTTTCTTACACAAATGTTCTTTCATTAATGTTGCATAAGTGAACTTTGCCAACCTCTACACTGTCAAGAACTCTATAAACCTTCACTGTTCATTATATAATCTGTAATAGTAAATATTGAGATTTCTAAGTGAACTAGATCTAAATGAGACTGATCTTAATCAATAAATTGGCTATCTTTTTCCTTCTGTGAAGGGTGGTGTCCCGAGAGAACTTTAACAAACTATAGTTATTAATTTCTTATTTTAAATATTAATGTTTTATATTTTATTTTTAATTATTATTGAATGCCTAAAGGCACACCATCTTATGGTTTCACTCCTAATCATTATTGCGCAACATATAAATGGTGCCCCGCGTGAGGCAGAGTGCACTTGGCAAAAATTCATGACTATGCAAAATTAAAGGGTTTTTCATTTTTGGCCAACACCAGAAATAACTGAATTTGGATTTGCAGTCAAGGTAAAGGTTTGAATTAAATTCCACTAGTCTGCCACCGGAGCAGACATTCCATCATATTTACAAACAAGTGCATTGTGCTCAAAATTTAATTGACTCATAAATTAAATGTTTATTCATAATTAATTATTAAGAACTAACATTTTAAGTCCCCATGGTGTTACGTTAAAATATTGCTATCGTTGCTCATAATTCTAGTTGAATGTTTTTTGTTGAAATTTTAAGAATTTCTTTTAACATTTGAATATCATATATTCAATGTTAACTGGTTAAGCTGCGGAAATACCTGTAACTGTTAAATGCTTTTGAATTAAGACATATTGTGCCACCAACCTTATGTAACAGAGCTTGTACCTGGTTGCTACTGCCTAGCATATCAGCCCAAGTTGGATAATAGAACCTGAGAAAGAGCCACAGTGTGCTTCCAGCCCTGTGAATTTATATAACCCTAACTGTTACTGCCCTGCATTTCAGTAAGTGTTATGCTTTTTGATTTATAAACTTAAATCTAATCCTTAAATTTCAGATTCAACAATGGCTATCCTGAATTCATCAGCAAGCTGAACTTCAATGAGTGTATTGACATACACAGACTTTAACGTGTGGTCAGATACACATACCATGTCCTTTCATTGCATTAACTACACTCTGGAGCATAGTCAACACTTTGTAATACACACATTGCAGCAGCTACGTGCTGAAGGAATCCAACAGCAGGGGGAGGTGAGGCAGATAGTGACCTTAGCCAAAGAATAGACCTTGGCCAAAGCCTTCTCCCCCACAAAGCAAGTACAGTAGGCACATCACACCATTTTCCAGGAGGATGAGACACTGTCCCATGAAATATGAAAAACCTCTGTCACGCCCAGTATATCAATATATAAGCTATGTATGCACTTTGTGTAAGCGCCATTTTCCTGTGCAGCTTACTGCGTAGGATTGTAGGACCATGCATGATCATTTGCTGGACATCGCAGTTTCCTGACCTGTGACCTCTGAATAAACCTGCTTAATTTTAACTTGAGAATGACGACTCCTGCATTTGCTTTCCACCCGCAACAAATTGGTAGCAGAGGATGGTTTTAGACAATTGAAAGAGCGGAGTGGAAAGCAACCAGTCGGAGAGGAGGCCGTCTCTCGGACAGCAAAGAACCGTCCTAAAGTGACTCCTTGGGAACCTGATCAAACAGCGCTGTACTATTAAAAGGTGAGCAGAGCCTATTTAATTGAAATCTGCATATTGTCGTGATAGAGAAAACCCACATTTTTGATCAGTAGTACTGAGGGTGAGTACAAGTTGCATATGATAAATTTAACAAAGTAATTAAACGGTCTGACACTGCTGTGTATTGTGCAAATTGTGTGTTTATATTTTAATAAAGAGTACCGGCAGCTTACACTGTAAAATCAATCCAAGGGTTGGTGTGAGAGTAGCTGAAGAAAAAAAGAAAAGACAAGGAAATTGTTCCATATACATTAAAAGAGGCTAGAGAGGACATTAAGACCCACTCTCGCCTAATATTTGCAGGGTATACACTTATCTTGGCTTTGTTTGGTTTTATTACAGCATATATGTTTGCTACGTATAAAAAGTGAGATATGTTGTGCGGAAAAACACATTCCCTCTGACTGATAACACAGTGCACACACATCTCCTCCCACTGACGGAGCAACACACACACAATTTCGTGAACTGACTGAACAGGGAAAGTATTGAGGCCATCCCCACCAGACGTGAGGATGCAAAGTCAGTGATCAAGTGTCTGCAAAAGGACTTGATCCCCCGCTATGGGGTTCCACGTTTAATTCGCTCAGACAATGGCACACACTTCAATAACACACACCTAAGAGAGGTAGAGGCAGCCTTGGGCATTCACCACAAGTTTGGCTCAGTGTATCACCCACAGTCACAAGGTCTTGTTGAAAGAGCCATTCAGGCACTGAAAACTAAGATTGCGAAGGTTTGTGCAGACACTAAGATGACAGGGTTGAAGCCCTGCCATTGGTGTTGATGACAATGATGTCATCCCCAGGCGGTAAGACACACCTGTTGCCACATGAGTTGTGGAGTGGCAGAGTTATGCCAGGTCCGCCCAGGGATGGAGGTCACGTGCCACCCGTGGATGTTCTTGAGATTGAAATGTCAAGTTATATGAAGGATTTAACTGCTCTTACTGTAGCTCTCTCCAATCAGGTCTCCAGGGCTCTGGCGACTGATCCGGAGGAAGCTGCAGGACCGAAGGTAAAAGTTGGTGACTGGGTAAGAGTCAAGGTTCACAAGAGAAAGTGGCCAGAACCCAGGTGGACTGGACCGTACGAAGTGAAGGAGGTTACTTCACACTCGGCCCAGGTCAAAGGTAAATCAGGCGCACCTTGGCACCACCTGACACATTGTACCCCAGCACCTTCACCTTCCCGCCCATTGGCTGAAATAAGAACTGATTTGAATAATGCAACAGGAGCTTTACTAACCAAACACACCATTGTTTCAATTGGGCACAAATAACGGAAGGCTGTTACGAATAAGGATTTGAAAGAGGAAATTACTTTGATAAAAATTATAATATTACTATTGATTGTATAAATTAGAGAGTGAATGGGAATTTGGGGATAATGTGTGAATGTGTGCGTGTGTGGGTGTGAGAGTAGGAGTGTATGTTCCTGTTGAAAATGAGAGAGAATGAGATAAGAAGAGGCAAGGTCAAACGAATGAGAGAGACAGAATAAGAAAAATAGGAATTAGACTAAGAAGTGATATATGCCTGCCATCGGATGTATGTTGTATGTATGGAGGGGAGGGGTAAATGTGTTTAGGACTTGCCAAAGAAAGATTAAGACGTGCACAGCAGAGGATGAAAAGGGGGAGGGCCAGAAGCCTTACAGCTTACAACTGGCGTTAAGATCACAAAGAGGCTTGTTTGTTTCTTGGTTGTTTGTTTGTTTTCAATATTGCTTCATTCACTTTTTGGCACAAATTTGTTCTTTCAGATATTTCCAAAATATATCTTATCTATTAGAGGAAAGGAGAAATCATTTAATATCTTATTTTATTTTTTACCCAACACAGGAGGGATAATAGTAGACACCAGTTTAAGACTTCACAAGTTACTAATTTGATTCATAATATAAACTTCAAGGATGAGTGATTAACTAAATCACATTAAGGTGTCCTTTTAAAGCCCATCTCTAAGTGCAGTTAATGTGCAATGTTTTTTCTTTTCTTTCTCTGTTTTTTATTTGATTTTTGAGCCATCTTACAAAAGTTTCAACCTTCCGACCAAACCTGAGACGTCACAGGACTGCAACAGCACAGCAACTTCCTCCCTTTCTAAGGACTGGTAACATACTGGGCTTAATAATTATACTGAGCTAAGCAAGACTGTTTATTTGATTCTGTGTGGTGTTTATAAGTTTGATATGTGTTGTGTTATTGTGGTTACAAGTTATTTGAAAGTTAAATGTTAGATACGCTCTTGAAGAGTTGAGGATTAGCTTTTACACAGACAGCGCATATCTCTACCTACTTACCTACTCCCCCACTCCAGAAAAAAGGGGGGGGGCTGTTAGCCTTAGTGGGCCAAACCACCATTTTGAAAGCATGCTTGTCAAGATGTAAACTGTGGCCAGCCACCATTTTGAGAACACTCTGATTCACACACACACACACACACAAACACACACACACTCACATACATATCTTTGTTTGGCTAGTACGTTTTGTTTAGTAATTTGTGTTTTTATTCTTTATTATATTCATAATAAATCTTTTTTTTTACACAAATGTTTCATTAATTGTGCATAAGTGAATTTTGCCAACCTCTACACTGTCAAGAACTCTATAAACCTTCACTGTTCATTATATAATCTGTAATAGTAAATATTGAGATTTCTAATTGAACTAGATCTAAATGAGTCTGATCTTCATAAATTGGCTATCTTTTCCCTTCTTTGAAGGGTGGTGCCCTGAGAGAACTTTAACAAAATAAAGTTATGATTAAATATTAATATTTTAATTATTAATGTTTTATATTTTATTTTGATAACTAAATTTATCGAATGCCTAAAGGCACACCATCTTATGGTATCAATCCTAGCCATTATTTACAACATAATCGAAGCTGTAAATACTCTGATCTCTCTGATGTCCTCTGTCTGTTACACGTGACATCTGTTGGACTAGTGTCCGTCCTGGAGACGGATCCTCACATGTGTCTCTGAGATTTCTTAAAATTGAACTTCTGACCGAATAGAAATTGTTCTATTTTATCATTTAAACACACTGTGAAACTCCACAGAGAGGAAGAGCTCAGCTAACAAACATGGAGATGGGTGTAGTTACTGTAATACAGTTTCATGACCAGCAAGGGGAGCATATTAAAGGGAAAATTAATACAACATGAGGTTTACACAATATTAAACCTTGTGTTGTCTGTGCTTCCCCCGGCTGTCGGCCTCCTCACACAGCCCAACACATATTAGGACGCACAGGTATGGCAATACCTTCTTACGATACGATCTTCGTTCCTATCCTCACCTATGGTCATGAGGGCTGGGTGATGACCGAAAGGACGAGATCGCGGGTACAAGCGGCCGAGATGAGTTTTCTCAGAAGGGTGGCTGGCGTCTCCCTTAGAGATAGGGTGAGAAGCTCAGTCATCCGTGAGGGACTCGGATTAGAGCCGCTGCTCCTTTACTTAGAAAGGAGTCAGCTGAGGTGGTTCGGGCATCTGGTAAGGATGCCCACTGGGCGCCTCCCTTGGGAGGTGTTTCAGGCACGTCCAGTGGGGAGGAGACCTCGGGGAAGACCCAGGACTAGGTGGAGAGATTGTATCTCAACACTGGCCTGGGAACGCCTCAGGATCCCCCCGTCAGAGCTGGTCAATGTGGCCCGGGAAAGGGAAGTCTGGGGCCCCCTGCTTGAGCTGCTCCCCCCGCGACCCGACCCCGGATAAGCGGATGAAGATGAGATGAGATGAGAGGTATAATAGACAAGTGAGCAGCCCTTGCAGATGCGTGCGTGTCTGTGTGTGTGCGTGTGTGCGTGTGTGTGAGATAATGTCACTTTCACTTCTCGTGATTCTGGTAAACGTCTCATTTATTGTAAATTGATTCAGCAAATTGTTTGGTGTTTCTATCTTTTGATCAGACGTAGATATACTGACTGTGAATTTAAATATAATCTGATTATAAGAATGAATCACAGAATGGACTTTTAAAGCAGTGATTTACTTTCTTTAACATTTTCCTTTGCATCAGTTATTTATAATTTTGTACTCTGCAGTATTTATCAGGGTCGTGTGAAATTTAATTTCACTTCCAGATTTGCAGGTTTCTGGGAAATGGTGTGACTTCCAGTGAAGACTTCACCTCTGTGCTCATAAAAAAACATCCCCAACCAAGTGAAGCTGCAGACATGTGTGTGTGTGTGAGTGTGTGTGTGTGTGTGTGTGTGTTTGTGTGTGTGTGTGTGTGTCTGTGTGTGTGTGTGTATAAAGCAGCAGGCTGCAGTCACACTCTCCATCACTTCCTGACCAGCGGTAAGTTTCTAAGCTCTGAGCTGTTTCTCTCTGAATTATTATAATAATAATAATAATAATTATAAGTGTGTGTCTGTGGCGACGTGATGCTGCTGAATATTGTGTCATATTGTTAATTCTTATTGTTTATTGTTTAACAATCTTCTAAATTTTCTGTTCAGTTGTTCTGTGTGTGTGTGTGTGTGTGTGTGTGTGTGTGTGTGTGTGTTTGTGTGTGTGTCTGTGTGTCTGTGTATTTGGATTTTTGTTTGTGTTTAATCTACTCATATTTTAGAAACAACAGGCAACAATCAAACAAACATTTGATAATGTCAGTGCACAATTGAATTACTTTGCACACACACACACACACACACACACACACGCACAAACACACTCACACTTGCACACACGTATATATGTTTAGTTATAAAGTCTTAAAGTTTACTTTATTCTGTGGTTTTATTCAGAGCAGTAAATGTTCCAGCTCACAGTGTTGATCATCACAGTCAACTTGAGTAACTTGAGTAACTTGAGTAACTTGTGAACTCACTTCCTCTTCAGCAGTGAACTGGTTTCAACCGGCTGCTCGGAGACGACAGGAAGTTTAGAGACTGAGTTGAATCCAAAGTTCGCTCATGAGTCCACACAACATGAGCCAGAAACATTGTTCTGAACACGAGGAGCAGTCAGGAAACTTTTCTGTTAAATATATTTAAAATACATTAAAAGAAGAATAAGTAAAACATTTGGTTTTCAAAATGTAGGTTTGATGTAATTCGTCCTTTAGTTCTGGGACATTTTCCATTCGTGTCACCTGTTAAATATGATGAGCTGAGACTTTCCCTCATCAAAGAGTCGTGAGTGAAACCAAACTCTGTGTGAGTGATGAGAACATAGAATTGTTTATCATCTGCATAAGAATGAGCTCTGATGAAGGACCTCCATCTGTGGCTGCAGGTGTCCGTCTGTAGCAGAGAGGACTAGCTGGAGGTTTTATAAACATATAAACATATCAAACCTGAACGTGGTCGCGTCAGAGAAGTGACCTCACTTCCTGTTTTGTCTGGTTCAGGCTGAGCGATGGACTCCGGCGGGTTGATGGCGGTGGCGGCGCTCGGTCGGCCTTTCTCCCTGGGGATGCTGTACGACTGTCGCAGAGATCGTCTAGTGCCTGGTGAGGACTCGCATGTAAAGATACGATACACAACGAATACACAAGAAATTAAAGTTTGTCCTCCATTTTATTAATGAGCCATGGAACAAATCATGAAAGCAATTCAGCTCACGGGTTTGTGCAAAACCCTCAGAAATTATATTTAACAGTTGAACAGGTTAATATTTATTATGTCTTTTGCTATATAAACCAGGTACCGATGAAAGACACAGATTTTATAGATAAAGATCCAACTAGACAATAGTGAACATCATTCAACATTAATGATATAAATTCATAAGAATTAAACATTTCTCTGAAACTATGACAAAAACTCTTTTGAGATTTTGTGCATCTGCTACAACTCAGTGGACAGATTCATATCACAGCATCTGCGTGAAGTCTCTAAAGCAGCGTTCACACATGCAACTGTTCCAGTGACAGATGCAAAAAGTTAACAAACAAAACAAAACAAATCTCTCCGTGTTAGAAAGCACACGTGTGTCTCTGCCGGCGGCCTCACCTCTGACCTGATCCTCCGGAGGATTTGCTCTCGTTGTGAACGAGTGTGAGCGGAGAATCTCCTGCTGAGTTGTTAATGTGCGAAAAGACAAAACTCCAGAGAAAGTCCAGAACAAAATTCTAGAAGTGTTTTTGAGAAGATTTGTGAAAATGTTAAATCTTAGACTTTCTGAGTTTCTCACAAATTGATGTCAGAAAGTGTCCTCCTTCCCCTGGGTTCCAAATTTGTAATTATAATTAATAAACCAGAGATGATGAGCATATCCCTTTAAATTGAGTGAAACACATTCTGGATGATTCTGGAAACTCGACTTGATTTTTGCTTCTTTCTGTAGGAATAACATTGTGGGACCGCGATGACCTGAAAAAAGATATTGGAGAAAGACCCCAGAACTCTAATGATTTTGAGACAGTTGCATCTGAATCAATTGAGGATAAATCTTCAGCTCTAAAGGTTGAAGCTTCTCTGAAAGCAAGTTTCTTGGGTGGACTGGTTGAGGTGGGGGGATCCGCCAAATACCTGAAAGATCACAAGACATCCAGAAATCAGGCCAGAGTAACACTGAAGTATCAAACTACCACTAAGTTCCAGGAACTGTCCATGGACCATCTCGGAAGAGGCAACGTGAAACATCCGTATGTTTTTGACAAAGGAATAGCAACACATGTAGTCACAGGTATTCTTTATGGAGCACAAGCCTTCTTTGTGTTTGATCGTGAGATGTCAAAAGGAGAAGATCTTCAGGACATTGAAGGCAACTTGAAAGTGATGATCAAGAAGATCCCAGGCATCTCTATAGAGGGAGAAGGTTCCCTGAACATGGAAGACAAAGATAAGGCAAATGATGAGAAGTTTTCTTGCAAATTCCACGGAGACTTTTCTCTTGAAAAGAATCCTGTGTCCTTTCAGGATGCTGTACAGGTCTATCAAAGCCTGCCAACACTACTGGGACCCAATGGGGAAAAAGCAGTTCCAGTGAAAGTCTGGCTGTTGCCATTGACAATCTTAGATTCTACTGCTGCTCAACTTGTTCGTCAGATAAGTGTAGGATTAGTTCAGGAAGCACAGACAGTCCTGGAGGACTTCAGTGAGCTGGAGATGAGGTGCAACGATGCCATGAGAACAACAACAGCACAGCAGTTTCCTCAGATTGGCAAAAAAATTAAAAGTTTTAAAGAAATGTGCTCTGTGTTCAAACTAGAATTCCAACGAGATTTATCAGTGAAACTTCCATCTATACGAGGAGGAGGCGAAGAGGAGGCTGTGCTTGCAGAGATACTGATGAAGAGACATTCATCTCCGTTCAACAGCAGAAACCTGACTGAGTGGATGGACTGTAAAGAGAGAGAAATCGACACCTTAAGATCTTTCACCGACACAATGAAAAACACAAAGATTGTTCCATCTCAAAATCATCTGTACAAGGAAACTCTCAATACAAAGCATGCTGTGTGTTTTGTTTTCACCTCACTGGGAGATGCTGAGTCGTTCCTCTCAGCTTCATCAAACTATTCACCATCAGAACCAACCAAACCAGACCAGACTCAAGGTCAACAGCAGTGGTTCACCTCACAAGACATCGCACATAAAATGAGGAAACAAGCAAAGCTCTTCAGTGATTTTGCAGAGGCCAACAAGGAGAACATGAACATAAAGTTCCTCATGGTGGGTTTGACAAATGAGATACAAAAAGGTTCCAGCATCTACCTTTATAAAGACGGCTTCTCCGTAAATGAGAACTTTGAACCACCTTCAAAGCCTGAAAGTGTGAAAGCAAGTGACATAAACCACAACAGTGTGACCCTGAAGATCTCTCCACCCAGATTTGGAGCCGAGAACATCACCTCCTACTCTGTTGAGTACTGTGTCCATGGAGAGGATGGATGGCAACAGAAGACGGCGTCAAAGGATGGAGACGTCACAGCGAGCGACCTGAGTCCTAACACAGAGTATGTGTTCAGATGCAGAGCTGTCACCTCAGTAGGTGTTGGACCAGTCAACGAGGTCAGTGGAACCATTAGAACTCTGCCCTGCAGCCCTCCTGGAGAACCTCGAGTTGAACCAAACTCAAGTGAGATAACCGTTAGCTGGCAGAGACCTGCTGAGCTTGGACAAGATGTCCACGTTCTGAGCTACATCGTGGAGTACGCCCAAGCAGACAAAGTGGGGAAAGCAGAAGATCTCCAGTGGAACCGAACAATGTCCAAAGCTGAAGAGGTGATCATATCAGAGCTTCAGTCAGAGACAGAGTATGTTGTCAGGGTCACATGTGACTGTGGTGGAGCTGGCAGAAGCAAGAACAGCATCTCTGTGAACGTCTGCACAAAGAATGTTAAACCTCTCACAGAATTCCTCACTCGTACGAGCGTAAAAATAAGTTCTGAGCCCCTGTCAGTTTACAAACTGTCACTGGATGAAAAAAATACTTATACACGAGGCTACCAGATGTTTAACTTTGGCAAAAAAAGCATGAAGAGAAATCGCACCATGGTTCTTTTTGGAGCGTCTGGATCAGAAAAGTCCACTTTGATAAATGGAATGATCAACTACATTGTAGGTGTAAAGTGGGACGACAATTTCAGATTTAAATTAATAGTCAAGAATCAGTCAAGATCAGAAGCTGAAAGCCAGACGCCTCAAGTCACTGTGTACAAACTGAACCACCAGGAGGGGTTTAAAATCCCCTTCTCTCTGACTATTGTGCATATTCCAGAAGAAATAGGAGACATAGAAAGAGACAAGAAGATCGTAGAGCAGCTTCGTAATCTCTTCTCTGCTGAGGAGGATGGTGTCAGTGAAATCGATGCTGTGTGTTTCGTAGCTCAGGCTTCTTTAGCACGACTCACACCAAGACAGACACACATGTTTGACTCAGTGCTCTCCATCTTCGGCAAAGACGTGGCAGAAAACATCCAGATTCTGGTGACATTTGCAGACGGCCAACATTTATCAGTTCTGGAGGCGATCAACGCTGCGAATGTCCCGTGTCCGAAAACAACAGAAGGACTGCCGGTTCACTTCAAGTTCAATAACTCAGCGTTGTTTGCCCAAAACAAATCGTGTGCAGCAGAGAGCGCGAGGGAGGAAGATGACGAGGGAGACTTCGATGAGATGTTTTGGAACATGGGGATAGAAAGCTTGATGAAATTTTTCACTGATTTGAATGGAATGCCGACCAAAAACTTGACCAAGACAATTCTTCGAAACATATGGAAAAGCCAATTTTGGGATCCATTGCAGAGAACATAGACTTGCTCATAGAAGCAGAGAAATCTACAGCCAAGCTGAGATGGAGGCAACAGGTCCAGAACATGAGAGACCTGAAAGAGAAATATCACTATTACTGATATTGTGCCCCCTAGTGTTCACTGCAAGTGCATTACACATAGTCTCGTGGTCCTCCAGGCTCTCAACCACATGTATCAACCAATGTGCACACGCTCTGTGTGATGCAGCTATCCACATGTTAGCCAAAAGTGCCGATTAACTTTTGATGCACTTATTGTAAGTCGCTTTGGATAAAAGTGTCAGGTAAATGAAATGTATTGTAATATGCTAACTTCCGATATCACACAATGCATATGTCTGTCCAAAATCCGATGTAGAGATTCAAATTGTCAACCACTTCCTCTTTAACATTAAAATTTGATCCTAGTGAAGATGTTTTAATTTTAAAGTATAAATGCACCTGGACACAGTTAAGCTAGCAGATGAAATTAAGCTAGCAGGGTAACGTTCCCGGGTTAAACAAATGTTCCCATCGTACCTCACGGTCTCATCATAGCTAATATGCTAAATATGTTCTTTAACCTTGAAACTCGGTCGCATGTCGCTATAGATTCAAACTGTCTGTTGTCTCTTTAATTAGTGAAATAAATGATTCGTCAGATTCCCTGAGTTTACAGCTGGATCCCGGCACCGACTTTATTCTGTTGAACCGCGTCTGAACTTCCCACCGCGACAATGTCATCCAGGCAAAATGGCCGCCATGTGTGAATGACATGAAGTGGATCAAAATGAACAAATACTCTGGATTCTAAAGTGAAGCCAATGTGAAAGTGTCTGAAAATCGGATCTATAAAGTATCTGTCTCTCTCGCTGTCCATCCGACCAATCAGCTCGTTGCTCCTTCACTGCTAAACACTCATCAGCATCACGACTGATTCCTGTCCTGGCTCCTGAACGCTGGAACCAGCTCCACATCCACATCCGGACATCAGAGAGTTTACACATCTTCTGCCGCAAACTAAAAACAAAGCTCATCTGACTTTACCTTCAATAACATTTTAAAACTAACAAGCTAGCAGAACTTAAATGTCAGTTACTTAAAGCTCTTTGTAGTTTTGCTTTTTTTGAAGAAATTTTACTTTCTTGATTCTTGTTGTTGTGGTTTGTTCCTCATGATTGATGAACTTATTGTGAGTCGCTTTGGATAAAAGCGTCAGCTCAATGAAATGTAATCACTCACATCGGAGTTATGTGGAAATCAGACTTCGGACATTTTATTGTCCTGTGTTTGTTGTCAATTATTACCTGAAGATTAATAAATGTCAGTTTGTCACATGTTGTGTCTGATGAGTCACGATGTCATGTCCCCGATGAGGGACGGAAGAAGATCCTGAAACTGGGAAATGTGGATTTTAAACAAGTTTATTACATATGATTTAATGCGGTTGTGTGAAGTCACCATATATATATATATATAAACTTTATTTGTGATGGAGGTCAAATTATTTGGTGTCATTTCCCCTGGGGATGAATTCACAGTAGTTTCCAACACACATGAACGTGGGGAATGTTGAAATATTCTACTAACTTAATCTTTAAACGTGCTGTATGAATAAACTTTGATTTGACAATTTGAAAACTGCTCCACTTTATACAGTTGATTTTAAAGTAATTCAGCTTAAAGTCCAGCAGAGGGCGCTGCTGTACATCACTGTCACTGCTCCCTTATTGATTGATAAGTGAATTAAAATAACGAAGAAACAAAAGATCTGAGACGATCACAAGCTTCCCAGAATTATTTTAATTATTTTTTACAAATGAAGAGTCTCAAGTGAGTGTGTGAGAAACTGTGACAACATTTAATTTATATGCTTCACATGTTTTTTGACGTTCAGACGTTGGTTTATGGTTCTGCTCACAACAACCTGTAATATTTAAACAATTCTGACTGATAATCAACATGTCATAGTTTTATGTTGTGTGGATAATAAAGGTGGAAAGTCTAATTACAATAGAATAGCATAGAAAGTCTTTATTGTCATTGTAATATGATACAATTACATTTATAGAAAAGCAGCAAACTGAGGAGGTTTCCATCCAATCAGGTGAATGATCTCAACAACACAGGACGCACAACAAGTTACACACAAATCTAATGTTATTGATGCTGCAGATCAAATTATTAGATTCATCAATTAATTGAGTGAAAATCATCTGGTATCCACTTTTTATTGATTGATAGATTAGAATAAGTGAAGTTGGGAATAATGTGTGTTCCTACCAAGTTGATTTGAATCAATTGTTAAAGGAAATGATCCACAGGGGGCGTGTGTGGCCCCTGGAGGTCTGGGGCCACAGGGGGGTTCGTCCTGGTTGAACCTCAGGTGCAGTCCACACACACACAGATGTGAATCCTCCTGCAGCTCCCTGGACCCCCACTGTGTCATCTGCTGTGATGTGGAGAGGTGCGTTCAGGTGACAGTGGGATAAACGGCCGCTCGCTGCTGATGTGCAGGTCTGCCCACACAGAGGGAACAACACTGTGATTCTGGACGACTGCTTGGTGTCGTCATCAGTGACAGAAGCTCCGTTGTTAAAGCTGTTAAACACACACACTGCTCAGCTGACAGAGAGCGACACACACTCCATCCCAACAAGGTCCACACACACACACACACACACACACACACACACACACACACACACACACACACACACACACTACTCAGCTGACAGAGAGCGACACACACTCAACTCTATGAAGACAATGAATTACTGTTACTGTAACTAAACAAAGTACTGTTACTGAGGTACTGTAACTAAACGATGTACTGTAACTAAACAAAGTACGGTTACTGAGGAACTGTAACTAAATGAGGTACTGTAACTAAAAAAAGTACTGTTACTGAGGTACTGTAACTGAAGTACTGTAACTAAACAAAGTACTGTGAGTGATAATTTGACCTGTAGTATCAGGTGGTGTGTGATGCAGTGTGTGTGAGCGGCCACTGGAGGGCGGCAGTGTCCATGTTTTACTCCTGCACAGGTGTTCCTCAGGTGTTATCAGGTGTTTATTGGTGAAATGGGACAGGTCACCACCAGGGGGCGATCAGCCGGCTTCACCTCTGGGAGCTGCGTCTATTTACTATGATTTAAACAGAGAATGAATCAAACCTGTTGGAGTGAAATGTTTTTATTATCAGTTCATGATCCGACAAATCATCTGACGATCAAATGTACGTCAAAACGTCAAGAGCCAATCAAATGAGTCTGTAAAGTATAATAAACAAAAGCAGAGTTTAGAAATATATGAATAAATGTGTCCAGGTGTGAATAATATGTAGATATTCAGTATCTTATCTTAGACATGTTTGACACAGATGGGATTAATTAATTTGAAGTGTTGCTGAAGAATCAGGAAAGTTTCTAGGAAAGTGAAAAAGATCTAAAAACTGTGAGTACGTTTTTATCCAGGAAATGGACCGCTGCATCCCTTATGTTTTTACTGTGGACACTTTGGATGATGGTGGACTGCTCTCTCTTCAACAGTCACAAATCAAAGTGAGTGTGATTTATCATTTCTAATGATAAATTACATCACATTTGCTTTTTTTGAAAACTACCACTGGAGAATATTTGGATCGTCGGGAAGCCGACTTGCTGCTTCTGCAAATCATCCAAATCTCTCGGCCTGCAGACGGCCCAGAGGGTGTGAGAGGGAAAAAATCACTTTATATTTGATTTCTGCAAATAGATCATTCCACGTAAATCGCTGGACCTTTAAAGAGACAGAAGCTAAAAGCAAGTGTTTGAGACAGAGGCTGAAAAGAGGAGCTGCAGCAAGGAAAGAGATTCTGAACATTACTAAACATTTTACAGTCATTAAACTGCCACACTAATAAAATGATCAACCTGAATATGAACAGAATATATGACCTTTGATATGGAAGTGTTTGACGGATGACACCAGATGAGGAGCCACGTGTTCATTAGAGACAGTGAGTGAAAACTTGGAGTCGACAATGACACCAGGAGAAGAACCAGGACAACGACATGGGCCTTCATTCATTTGGAGACATACCTGTGCATTAGTAACAATGATGGTGTTTTTGTCTAATTTGAAACAAATTCATTTTCAAATCATTCCAGAAAAAAACATGAACTGAATATTTACTCTTACCTCAAATCAATTCAAAATAGGGAAACATCTGGAATTGCTGTCCATTGCAGAAGCAAATTAAAAGTAAATTTTTACTTCCATATGCAGCAACTAGCACAGCATATTTATGATTCAATGTTCTTGAAGCCTTGACGCTCGGTGTCATCAGTACCCGACAGCAGCATTATCATTTCTTTGAAGTTCGGCAACGGTGAAGCTCTATTTGAACTGATCTATAAGGTTCATTATTATTAAACAGTCTGTGTTTGACTCTGTTTTAATTTTACTCTGTGTATAATGGGTTGAGAGGAACGGACAAATTACACATGTGCTTCTTGTTTTCTGATCATGTGAAAGATTAGTTTTACAGTAACTGGTTTCACTGGATTATACCGTAAATCACTTCACCGTAAGAATATTCAGTTTGGTATAAAATCGTAGGTTTTGTTTTGTTTGGACCTGTTGTGCAATAATGCATTAAACGTGATACCATAATATGGTTTGCCTTTTGACATTCAATAAACTTGGTTATAAACATCAAATATTGAATATTGATATTAAAATAATATTAATATTGAATAATACATTTAATGGATTTAAGTTACCTCGGGGCACCACCCTTCAAAGGAAGGGAAAAGATAACCAAATAATTAATTAAGTCTCATAAAAGTACTAACTACAAATTTGGAACTTTGATTAACAATTAAATTAATAACTATAACCAAAATTACCATATACTGTACATAGTCCGCTATAAAAACACAAATAACTAATGGTGTACTTACTAAACAAAGATATATAGGTGATGTGTGTGTGTGTGTGTCTGTGTGAGTCAGCGTGCTTCCAAAATGGCGGCTGGCCACTGTAAAGATAACAACTCCTCCCTTTGGAATGTTTACGACCTGTAGCAGGGGTCAAAGAGATTGGTGCTGAGATATGTGTGTGTCTGTGTGTGTGTGTGTGTGTGTCTGTGTGTTGGTGCCAAATTAGAGAAAGTTACTAGATGCATGCAAGGAAAGACTGAAGAGCACAACTAACATTAACTTTCAAATAACTTTTAACCAAAATATCACAGCAACACAAATCAAACTTATAAACATCACAAGGAATCTAATAAACAGTCTTTGCTTAGCCTAGTATAATTATTAAGCCCAGTTGTGTCACCCACCCATGGAAAAGGAAAAAGGTTGATGTGCGGTTCGTAGTTCTGTGAAGTCGTCTTGCTGGTTTTGAGGCTCCTGCCTTCGTGGTTCTGTTGGGATGTGCAGCTCAGATGCTGTTTGAACTTCTCCAGCAGGACATCGTGTTGCTGCTTGAAGGTTGGTAGAGCTTGGATTTCTGGGAGGTTTCCGTGGTGAGATGAGCTGGAAGCTGCACCTCCTCCATGAAGGTGATTTGAGTTGAAAGAGTGAGCTGGACCACCTTCTCCTCTGAGAGGATTCATGGAAAGAGCGGTGTGCTCCTCTCAAAGAGGTGCATGGAGAAGAAGGCTTTTACCCTCGGTGTTGCATGGAAAGAGAAGGAAGGGGGGGAGACCTGACCTTATATCGGCTCGGTGACCTCACAGGTCATGGGGCCCAGAGTGACCAATAGTGGTTGACACCGGTGGGTTCTCACACCTCTGTGTGACCTTGATGCATCCTGGGAGACGGAGTTCTGGAGGCTCTGGTTTTCTCCAGAACAAAGTACATGCGGCTTTAGGCTTTTGACTTCACATGCTGAACATGTAGTTCCCAAATACCAGGTTCCCAACAGAGCCGAAGCAGAGACGAGCACAGGAAGGTGTTGATGAACTCTTGACCATCCTCCCACATTACAGTATATGTCACTATATATTATGTGTAGTGTATATTCTCTACAGGAGAACAGAGCCTGTCTGGTTCCTCAGATCCTCCTTCTCTCTCTGAGCAGATCCCAGGTCAGGTTAGAGATAAAGGACCAAGAGGACATTGTGTCTTCACTCGGGGACGTTCAGGTCTAACTCAGAGGCTCCAGACAGAGACACAGACTCTTTGTGTGTCTCACCAGACGTGAGGACACAATGTGATTCATGAACACACACTTTACACTGAACTGTCCAATAGGATGCAAACAGCTCCATGTTACAGAGAGAGGGACCTTCATGTGCTGCTGGGATGGGTGAGGCAGGGTGAGGGAGACATACTGGGAGGCTGTGGGAGACGTCTTCAGACTGGGTGGAGACAGTTGCTCATGCTGCTCTGTTAGTGTTTGTATCAATCAATCATATTGTATTTGTATAGCACATATTCACAAATCACAATTCGTCTCATAGAGCTTTAACATGGTGAGACATAAAAGGTAAACACACGTAGAAACCTCAGAGAGACACATGTGAGGATCCGTCTCCCAGGACGGACACAAGTGCAGCATTGATGAGGGTAAACATTTTGAAGGATAACTTAAATACTATATGTCAAGCAGTCCTGCTGCATCATAGTCTCTGGTCAGCAGCCAGATCACGATCCAGCATCAAGACCAGATCCACTATAGTCCACAGTCATTGTCCGCTGCCGCCAGATAGGATCCATCATCAGCTGCCACCTCGGTCCTGGTCCACCACTACGATCAGCCCGCACGATATACAATCCACCAAACTGGATCCTCCATTGCGACCTCTGACGTGCGATCCACAATCATAATCCATGGTGCGGCCACAGCTGTGGCCCTGGATCTGCAGGCGATAAGGCACAGAAACTCCGGGAAAGGGGTCAAGTTAGTAACATGTACTGATGAGATAAGAGTTACTTTGATGTGATAAGTATGGAGAAGAGGAAGGAGAAGCTCCGTGTGTCATATGTCATAAATTCCCTTTGCGTCTTAGCGTCATCAGGTGTTTTTGCCTTGTAATCAATGATACAATGATACAGGCCGAACTTGAGGCTACACTGAGGCTCAAGGTAAATACTGTTCATATTCCATGTCTATTTCTTACTGTACATATCTTATTATTTACATATTCCACTTTACATATGCACATTCTCTGCACTTTAACAGCTTTTTTTGCACTTAGATACTAAACTGCATTTCGTTGTCTAAGTACTTGTACTCTGTGCAATGACAATAAAGTTGAATCTAATCTAATCTAATCTAATATTGTTTCACCTCCTGGTCTAAAGGTTAAAACCGTCTGCTGCTGCCTGAGTTCTCCTTTCACCAGCTTCAAGGAAACTTCCAGAATAATAAGAGTTTATTGTACAAAAAACAGAGAAGCAGGCAGAGGATTCCTGGAGATGACTCGAGAACTCATGGAAAACTCAGATACTGAAGAAATGAAGGTGAGGCAGAGAAGCACACGGGAAAAACACACAAGTGCAACGTTCAAGAGCACAATGAGAAAATGCTGCAACAACTGGTAACTGGAAAACTCTGGAGAGAATCCCTTTACATTTTTTTTCAATTGCTTAAACACTAAAATCAAAAGTATTACACAATTATCAAAACCTTACACTCAAGGAGCATAACATGAGCCCAGATCTGCACCACTATGAGCACAATGTCAGCTTCACACTTTTTGCAAAACAATACACACAGTGATTTGCAAAACACTAAACACACTTGTATACATGAGACACAGAAGTATATGAAGATGTCACTTCTTTGCAATTCCTAAGCATTGACTGTCAAATGACCCCCCCCCCCCCTATGAGCCAATTGGTTAAACACAGCCACCAGGTGTGCAAACACATTATTGTTTAACTGTAGACACACCAATCAGGTTTAAACACTATACAAAAGCAGCAGCTGAGTTCACCTGACTTCAACCTAAATGGAGCTTGTGCTCAAAAAAGAAGAATAGTGAGGGTGAGAGGGTGAATCCACGGAGGAGGAGAAGGAGGAAGAGTGAGGATGAGAGGGGGAATCCACGGAGGAGGAGAAGGAGGAAGAGTGAGGGTGAGAGGGGGATTCCACAGAGGAGGAGAAGGCTGCAGCATGAGTATGTGGAGGGATGTATTGTTCTCTTTAGCACTGTGGTGTTGCATACTGCACACGTAACCTTTATCATGTAAATGTACTGTATACCAGACCTATGCTGAACTACACCATCTTGTCTTTCACTGTATTTCGGAGAGTTTTACAGATGGATGCTGAGGAAATCCTGCATGAATTCATATCCATAGATGAGGCAGGGTTCAACCTGACATAAGCAAGAAGGAGAGGCAGAAATATAATTGGCCATGGGACTATAATCAATGTCCCAGGGCAACGTGGGGGTAACATCACCCTTTGCGCTGCCATTACAAAGAATGGGGTCCTCCTCCGTCATGCCAGTAGGGGCCCTTACAACACACCTCACATTCTCACATTTTTGGACCGATTGCACAACATCGTCACAGCAGTAAACCACATGCACCAGATGCAATACACTGTCATCTGGGACCATGTGTCATTCCACCTCTCTGCTCTGGTCCAGAACTGGTTTCAACACCATCCACAGTTTACAGAACTATACCTTCCACCATACTCTCCCTTTCTAAACCCAATCAAAGAGTTTTTCTCTGCATGGGAGTGGGGGGTTTATGATCTCCGGCCCCAGGCTCCGGTAGTCCTCATTGAAACCTGTACTGGTTTCAATGAGGGATACTGAATTTTCTGCTTGTCTGATATTTGCTGAGCTTACAGTGTTATGCACACTCCTGTAGTAGCATGAAAACTGGGACCTGTTTTATTTTGATTGTCAATGTTGACTGATTTGGGAATATGGAGAGGAATAAATTCTATTTTCATGAGTCTGCAGCATTGGTGTTGTGTAGAGTTTTGTGAATTTATTGTCTATTTGCATTTTATCTGTGTACTTCACTTACAGGACTCTAATCACTGAGAACTGGAATTTCTAAAAGTGTTTTAGGTTAGCAGCAGCAGTTTGTAACTGGCTCAAACAGAATTAAGTCATATGAAACGTGTGTGTTTCATATGGTAAAAAAATAGGGTTTTGATAAATGAGTGTATAGTTTTTAAAAGAGTGTTTCATTTTGCAAAGGATCTGAGGTGTTCTGCTGATTGTGTGTAGTGGTTGTGCTGACTGTGTGTAGTGTTTTGAAACACCGGGTCCTGTTTGGAAAATCGTGCTTAAGCAATCGAGAAAAACTGTAAACACTGAGATGCAGACAGAGATCAGAGCAGTGGAGAGCAGGCGTCTGCTGCTCAGGAGAAACACACTGAGCTCTGTGGGCTGACGAGGACAAGTGGTGGCTGCTCGTTAGATTCACAAGGAAATGAACATTGTTTGACATATTTAATAAAAACAAGGAAAGCTTGAAGCTGAAGTTTGAGAGTCTCTCAACTTTCACACTGCTTCTGTTCCTTCTTCTTGATAAAGTGTATAACATAAAAACATTTTATATCTTATTTATTCTCATATTATATAAAATCATATAAGGATTAATATATATATATAGAGCCACCCTCAGGTGTTAATAATTTACTGGAGTCTGAGGAGAACCAGGCTGATTTCCTAGAAATGACATAATCAGTTGTGTGTGTGTGTGTGTGTGTGTGTGTGTGTGTGTGTGTGTGTGTGTGTGTGTGTGTGTGTGTGTGTGTGTGTGTGTGTGTGTATAAAGCAGCAGGCTGCAGTCACACTCTCCATCACTTCCTGACCAGCGGTAAGTTTCTAAGCTCTGAGCTGTTTCTCTCTGAATTATTATAATAATTATAATATAATAATAATAATTATAAGTGTGTGTCTGTGGCGACGTGATGCTGCTGAATATTGTGTCGCATTGTTCATTCTTATTGTTTATTGTTTAACAATCTTCTAAATGTTCTAATCAGTTGTTCTCTGTGTGTGTGTGTGTGTGTGTGTGTGTGTGTGTGTGTGTGTGTGTGTGTGTGTGTGATTGTTGTTAGTGTTTAATCTACTCATATTTTAAAAACAACAGGCAACAATCAAACAAACATTTGATCAGGTCAGTGCACGGTTGAGTTACTTTGCACACACACACACACACACACACACACACACACACACACACACACACACACACACACACACGTATATATGTTGAGTTATAAAGTCTTAAAGTTTCTATATTCTACTTTATTCTGTGGTTTTATTCAGAGCAGTAAATGTTCCAGCACACAGTGTTGATCATCACAGTCAACATCAAGCACCGGCTGTAAGTTACAGAGTAACTTGAGTAACTTGAGTAACTTGTGAACTCACTTCCTCCTCAGCAGTGAACTGGTTTCAACCGGCTGCTCGGAGACGACAGGAAGTTTAGAGACTGAGTTTAATCCAAAGTTCACAGACTCATGAGTCCACACAACATGAGCCGGAAACATTCTTCTGAACATGAGGAGCAGTCAGGAAACTTTACTGTTAAATATATTTAAAGTACATTAAAAGAAGAATAAGTGAAACATTTGGTTTACAAAATGTAGATTTGATGTAATTCTTCCTTTAGTTCTGGGACATTTTCCATTAGTGTCACCTGTAAAATATGATGAGGTGAGATTTTCCCTCATCAAAGAGTCGTGAGTGAAGCCAAACTCTGTGTGATTGATGAGAACATAGAATTGTTTATCATCTGCATAAGAATGAGCTCTGATGAAGGACCTCCATCTGTGGCTGCAGGTGTCCGTCTGTAGCAGAGAGGACTAGCTGGAGGTTTTATAAACACATAAACATATCAAACCTGAACGTGGTCGCGTCAGAGAAGTGACCTCACTTCCTGTTTTGTCCGGTTCAGGCTGAGCGATGGACTCCGGCGGGTTGATGGAGGTGGCGGCGCTCGGGCGGCCTTTCTCCCTGGGGATGCTGTACGACTGTCGCAGAGATCTACTAGTGCCTGGTGAGGACTCGCCTGGAAAGATACGATACACAACGAATACACAAGAAATGACAGTTTGTCCTCCATTTTTATTAATGATCCATGAAACAAATCATGAAAGCAATTCAGCTCGCGGGTTCGTGCTGCAGCAAAACCCTCATGAATTATATTTAACAGTTGAACAGGTTAATATTTCTTATGTCTTTTTTATTTTTGATATAAACCAGGTACCAATGAAATAAACAGGTTTTATAGATAAAGGTACAACTAGACAATAGTGAACATCATTCAGGGATGGGCAAAATACATCAAAATGTAATACCCCTCGAATAAATGTATCAAAATAAAATACAAAATACTGGTGCCAGAAAATGTAACAAAATACAATACATGTATTTTGTATTTAAAATATAGAAAATACTTTTTCTGGATTTTCCGTTTTCTCACAATTTGGTATAGTAGAGGATTCAGGTTTGGGCTATATAATGTACACAAAGCTCTGGTGAACCCAAAAAAGGAAGAACAGTCACAGAATGTCAGTGTAACAACAATTTTATTGATTATGTATATATACAGTACTGCGCAAAAGTTTTAGGCAGGTGTGAAAAAATGCTGTAAACTAAGAATGCTTTGAAAAATGGAAGTGTTAACAGTTTATTTTCATCAAATATCAAAATGGACAGTGAGCGAACAAAAGAAAAATCAAAATCAAATCAATACTTGGTGTTACTACCCTTTGCCTTCAAACCAGCATCAATTCTTATATGTGCACTTGCACAAAGTCAGGGATTTTGTAGGATTATAGTCAGGTGTATGATCAACCAATTATACCAAACAGGTGCTAATGATCATCAATTTCACATGTAGGTTGAAACAGTCATTAACTGAAACAGAAACAGCTGTGTAAGAGGCTTCAAACTGGGTGAGGAACAAACTCTGCTTCCAATGTGAGGTTGTGAAAGACAGTTTGATGTCACAGGTCATACACCATGGCAAGACTGAGCACAGCAACAAGACACAAGGTCGTTATAGAGCTTCAGCAAGGTCTCTCCCAGACTAAGAGCTCAAAGCAGACTGGGGTTTCCAGATGTGCTGTTTAAGCTCTTTTGAAGAAGCACAAAGAAACGGGCAACGTTGAAGATCATAGACGCAGTGGTCGGCCAAGGAAACTTAGTGCAGCAGATGAAAAATACATCAAGCTTATTTCCCTTCGAAATCGGAAGATGTCCAGCAGTGCCATCAGCTCAGAACTGGCAGAGACCAGTGGGACCCATGTTCACCCATCTACTGTCCGGAGAAGTCTGATCAGAAGTGGTCGTCATGGAAGAGTTGCAGCCAAAAAGCCTCCGACATGGAAACAAGGCCAAGCGACTCAACTATGCACCAAAACATAGGAACTGGGGTGCAGACAAATGGCAGCAGGTGCTCTGGACTGATGAGTCAAAAGTTGAAGTTGACTCCAAATCAAAAGAGTTGACGCATCAACACTGAAAGAAACTAAATATGTTAAAATAAAACTGATCTTCTTTCTCGTTATCTATCAACAAAGTTACGTTTCATTGCTGTTTATTTGTTTGTCAGCTGAAGTATTCGAAAACTTCTGAACCTATCACTGGGAATTTTGTTAGGGGCGGGGCAGTACTTTCTAATAAATAGTGAGGGTATATAATATATAATGATTCAGGTGCTATTGTGACACGTTTTACCACGGCCTGGTTAACTGAGGGAATGTTGGTGTCAGAGGACTCTAAACCCAGATCACTGTAAAGTATTAAAAAGAAACTCAAACGGCACAGGTTCTCTGGACTGATGAGTCAAAAGTTGAAATATTTGGCTGTAGAAGAGGGAGTTTGTTCGCATAAGGGCTGGAGAGCGGTACAATAATGAGTGTCTGAAGGCAGCAGTGAAGCATGGTGGAGGTTCCTTGCAAGTTTGGGGCTGCATTTCTGCAAATGGAGTTGGAGATTTGGTCAGGATTAATGGTATCCTCAAAGCTGAGAAATACAGGCAGATACTTATCCATCATGAAATACCATCAGGAAGGCGTATGATTGGCACCAAATGTATTCTGCAGCAGGACAATGACCCCAAACATACAACCAATGTCATTAAGAACTATCTTCAGCGTAAAGAAGAACAAGAAGTCCTGGAAGTGATGGTATGGCCCCACAGAGCCCTGATCTCAACATCATCGAGTCTGTCTGGGATTACATGAAGAGACAGAAGGATTTGAACATCTGTGGTTAGTTCTCCAAGATGTTTGGAAAAATGGCCGAGGTCCTTCAAAAACTGTGTGCAAGTCTACCTAGACGAATTGATGCTGTTTTGAAGGCAAAGGGTGGTCACACTAAATATTGATTTGATTTAGATTTCTCTTCTGTTCATTCACTGCATTTTGTTAATTGCTGCATACTCATGAACTGTTTTTTGATCCGCATAGAAAGTATTTTGAGTATTTTAAATACAAAATTACTCCACTCTAAAGTATTTTGTTACAAATTACGTTCGATTTTTTATCGGCCCTATCAAATACAAATTACAAAATACTCAAAGTAATTGAAATACGTATTTCAAACACAAGTAATAGAAATACTGCCCATCTCTGACATCATTCAACATTAATGTCATAAATTCATAAGAATTAAACATTTCTCTGAAACTATGACAAAAACTCTTTTGAGATTTTGTGCATCTGCTACAACTCAGTGGACAGATTCATATCACAGCATCTGATGTCTCTAAAGCAGCGTTCACACATGCAACTTGTAACAAATCGCCCTGTTTCAACCCCAGGGCAAAGTTACTACGCATTAAATTTAAAGGACACGGGCGGAGCCGACCCACTGTGTTTGTTGCACGCTGCCTGAACAAGTTAACATAAACGAAAAATCCCTAATTGGACCGATAACCTAGTTATCGGTCTTACCAAAAATTAACTAAATATATATATATAAACGGAAAACACTCAAACCGGTTGCTTATTATATACTGTATTTACACAAAACACCAATAACCCCCCGCGCTCGTGCCCGCAAACATTGGCGGACCCGTGAACATAAACAAGCTATTTACACACACTCAAACAACAATATTTTCCCACCCCAGGTCCAAACATAATCCCCAAACAAACGTCCAAAACAAAAATGTCTGCAGGTGTGGCAAGGTGAGTGCCGCAAACAAATCAAAGTCCACGCTTTCTCACCCCCCTTCCAGTGCCCAGAAAATGTTCAGTCCACGATATAAGCCATTACAAAAATCTCCCAGGTAATAATCCCGTTCCAGAGAAAAAATCCTTTCGGTTGTAAATTATATATCCAGTTCCTCGAACCACTGGCCGCACCGCCCGCCCGCAGCTCCAAAAAAAACACACACCTCCCGGCGGGACGTCACTTCCCCATATTTAACACATTTCCTTTACAAAAACCCCATATTTACATAATCACACAAATAATAAACAATCACTCAAATAATAAACAAAAACATACATAGATCCATTTCCTCATTCCTATAGTTTTAAGGTGTCTGACCAATGACATATGTAACTTTTTTTTTGATCCATAAAGTGCACTGCGGTGACCTTTACAAACTGTTCCAGTGACAGCCTCTGGAGTTTCTGTGCTCTTTCTCCAACTGGCCCCGGGTTAAAGTCAGCAGAAAGTCTAGAGGATCCGCAGGCATCACCACGAGAGAGTGGGGGGGTTGATGAGGTTTCTAACATGTGACAGATGCAAAAAGTTAAAAAACAAAACTCATCTCTCCGTGTTAGAAAGCACACGTGTGTCTCTGTCGGGGGCCTCACCTCTGACCTGATCCTCCGGAGGATTTGTTCTCGTTGTGAACGAGTGTGAGCGGAGAATCTCCTGCTGAGTTGTTAATGTGCAAAAGACAAACTCCAGAGAAAGTTCAGAACAGAATTCAAGTGTTTTCTAGAAGATTTGTGACTTAAATCTCAGACTTTCTGAGTTTCTCATGAATTGATGTCAGAAGATATCCTCCTTCCCCTGGGTTCCTTATCTGTTTACACCTAATGGCTAATTAATAAACCAGAGATGCTGAGCATCTCCCTTTAAATTGAGTAAAACACATTCTGGATGATTCTAGAAGCTCAACTTGATTTGTGCTTCTTTCTGTAGGAATAACATTGTGGGACCGCGATGACCTGAAAAAAGATATTGGAGAAAGACCCCAGAACTCTAATGATTTTGAGATAGTTGCATCTGAATCGATTGAGGATAAATCTTCAGCACTAAATGTTGAAGCTTCTCTGAAAGCAAGTTTCTTGGGTGGACTGATTGAGGTGGGGGGATCGGCCAAATACCTGAATGATCACAAGACATCCAGAAATCAGGCCAGAGTAACACTGAAGTACAAGGCTACCACTAAATTCCAGGAACTGTCCATGGACCATCTCGGAAGAGGCAACGTGAAACATCCGTACGTTTTTGACAAAGGAATAGCAACACATGTAGTCACAGGTATTCTTTATGGAGCACAAGCCTTCTTTGTGTTTGATCGTGAGATGTCAAAAGAAGAAGATCATCAGAACATTCAAGGCAACTTGAAGGTGATGATCAAGAAGCTCCCATTAATCTCTATAGAGGGAGAAGGTTCCCTGAACATGGAAGACAAAGATAAGGCAAATGTTGAGAAGTTTTCTTGCAAATTCCACGGAGACTTTTCTCTTGAAAAGAATCCTGTGTCCTTTCAGGATGCTGTACAGGCCTATCAAAGCCTACCAACACTACTGGGACCCAATGGGGAAAAAGCAGTTCCAGTGAAAGTTTGGCTGTTGCCATTGACAATCTTAGATTCTACTGCTGCTCAACTTGTTCGTCAGATAAGTGTAGGATTAGTTCAGGAAGCACAGACAGTCCTGGAGGACTTCAGTGAGCTGGAGATGAGGTGCAACGATGCCATGAGAACAACAACAGCACAGCAGTTTCCTCAGATTGGCACAAAACTTAAAAGTTTTAAAGAAATGTGCTCTGTGTTCAAACTAGAATTCCAACGAGATTTATCATTGAAACTTCCATCTATACGAGGAGGAGGCGAAGAGGAGGCTGTGCTTGCAGAGATACTGATGAAGAGACATTCATCTCCGTTCAACAGCAGAAACCTGACTGAGTGGATGGACTGTAAAGAGAGAGAGATCTGCACCTTAAGATCTTTCACCGACACAATGAAAAACACAAAGATTATTCCATCTCAAAATCATCTGTACAACGCAACTCTCAATACAAAGCATGCTGTGTGTTTTGTTTTCACCTCACTTGGAGATGCTGAGTCGTTTCTCTCAACTTCATCAAACTATTCACCATCAGAACCAACCAAACCAGACCAGACTCAAGGTCAGCAGCAGTGGTTCACCTCACAAGACATCGCAAATAAAATGAGGAAACAAGCAAAGCTCTTCAGTGATTTTGCAGAGGCCAACAAGGAGAACATGAACATAAAGTTCCTCATAGCGGGTTTGACAAATGAGACAGAAAAAGGTTCCAGCATCTACCTTTATAAAGACGGCTTCTCCGTAAATGAGAACTTTGAACCACCTTCAAAGCCTGAAAGTGTGAAAGCAAGTGAAATAAACCACAACAGTGTGACCCTGAAGATCTCTCCACCCAGATTTGGAGCCGAGAACATCACCTCCTACTCTGTTGAGTACTGTGTCCATGGAGAGGATGGATGGCAACAGAAGACGGCGTCAAAGGATGGAGACGTCACAGCGAGCGACCTGAGTCCTAACACAGAGTATGTGTTCAGATGCAGAGCTGTCACCTCAGTAGGTGTTGGACCAGTCAACGAGGTCAGTGGAACCATTAGAACTCTGCCCTGCAGCCCTCCTGGAGAACCTCGAGTTGAACCAAACTCAAGTGAGATAACCGTTAGCTGGCAGAGACCTGCTGAGCTTGGACAAGATGTCCACGTTCTGAGCTACATCGTGGAGTACGCCCAAGCAGACAAAGTGGTGAAAGGAGAAGATCTCCAGTGGAACCAAACGATGTCAGGAGCTGAGAAGGTGATCATATCAGAGCTTCAGTTAGAGACAGAGTATGTTGTCAGGGTCACATGTGACTGTGGTGAAGCTGGCAGAAGCAAGGAAAGCATCTCTGTGAACGTCTGCACAACAACAAGACATCAATTTGCTCGTCTTGCAGATTACCTGAAACATACTAGCAAGAGCAAAGATGGTGAATCCCCCTCAGTTTACAAACTGTCACTGAATGAAGAAGATACTTATACACGAGGCTACCGGATGTTTAACTTTGGCAAAAAAAGCATGGAGAGAAATCGCACCTTGATTCTTTTTGGAGAGTCTGGATCAGGAAAGTCCACTTTGATAAATGGAATGATCAACTACATTGTAGGTGTAGAGTGGGACGACAATTTCAGATTTAAATTAATAGTCAAGAATCAGTCAAGATCAGAAGCTGAAAGCCAGACGCCTCAAGTCACTGTGTACAAACTGAACCACCAGGAGGGCTTTAAAATCCCCTTCTCTCTGACTATTGTGCATATTCCAGAAGAAATAGGAGACATAGAAAGAGACAAGAAGATCGTAGAGCAGCTTCGTAATCTCTTCTCTGCTGAGGAGGATGGTGTCAGTGAAATCGATGCTGTGTGTTTCGTAGCTCAGGCTTCTTTAGCACGACTCACACCAAGACAGACACACATGTTTGACTCAGTGCTCTCCATCTTCGGCAAAGACGTGGCAGAAAACATCCAGATTCTGGTGACATTTGCAGACGGCCAACATTTATCAGTTCTGGAGGCGATCAACGCTGCTGATGTCCCGTGTCCGAAAACAACAGAAGGACTGCCGGTTCACTTCAAGTTCAATAACTCAGCGTTGTTTGCCCAAAACAAATCGTGTGCAGCAGAGAGTGCGAGGGAGGAAGATGACGAGGGTGACTTCGATGAGATGTTTTGGAACATGGGGATAAAAAGCTTGATGAAATTTTTCACTGATTTGAATGGAATGCCGACCAAAAACTTGACCAAGACAATTCTTCGAAACATATGGAAAAGCCAATTTTGGGATCCATTGCAGAGAACATAGACTTGCTCATAGAAGCAGAGAAACCTACAGCCAAGCTGAGATGGCGGCAACAGGTCCAGAACATGAGAGACCTGAAAGAGAAATATCACTATTACTGATATTGTGCCCCCTAGTGTTCACTGCAAGTGCATTACACATAGTCTCGTGGTCCTCCAGGCTCTCAACCACATGTATCAACCAATGTGCACACGCTCTGTGTGATGCAGCTATCCACATGTTAGCCAAATGTGCCGATTAACTTTTTCATTTAGAAACGCTAGCTACTTGATGCACTTATTGTAAGTCGCTTTGGATAAAAGTGTCAGCTAAATGAAATGCAATGTACTATGCTAACTTCCGATATCACACAGTGCATATGTCTGTCCAAAATCTGATGTAGAGTTTCAAATTGTCAACCACTTCCTCGCTTACATAAGATTTCATCATAGTGAAGATGTTTTAATTTTAAAGTCAGTAATGTTCTGAAATATCACGCTCACTGTTGATACAGTTCACATCAACATTGAACGCTGTTTACACATGAATAACGTATAAAAACTAACAAGTTAGCAGCACTTAAATGTCAGTTACTTATAGAACTTTGTAGTTTTGCTTTTTTTTGAAGAAGTTGTTCTTTCTTGATTCTTGTTGTTGTGGTTTGTTCCTCATGGTTGATGAACTTATTGTGAGTCGCTTTGGATAAAAGCGTCAGCTCAATGAAATGTAATCACTCACATCGGAGTTATGTGGAAATCAGACTTCGGACATTTTATTGTCCTGTGATTGTTGTCAATTATTACCTGAAGATTAATAAATGTCAGTTTGTCACACGTTGTGTCTGATGAGTCACGATGTCATGTCCCCGATGAGGGACGGAAGAAGATCCTGAAACTGGGACTTGTGGATTTTTTCAAAGAGTTTATTACATATGATTTAATGCGGTTGTGTGAAGTCACCATATATATATATAGATAAACTTTATTTGTGATGGAGGTCAAATTATTTGGTGTCATTTCCCCTGGGGATGAATTCACAGCAGTTTCCAACACACATGAACGTGGGGAATGTTGAAATATTCTACTAACTTAATCTTTAAACGTGCTGTATGAATAAACTTTGATTTGACAATTTGAAATCTGCTCCACTTTATACAGTTGATTTTAAAGTAGTTCAGCTTAAAGTCCAGCAGAGGGCGCTGCTGTTCATCACTGTCACTGCTCCCTTATTGATTGATAAGTGGATTAAAATAACGAAGAAACAAAAGATCTGAGACGATCACAAGCTTCCCAGAATTATTTTAATTATTTTTACAAATGAAGAGTCTCAAGTGAGTGTGTGAGAAACTGTGACAACATTTAATTTATATGCCTCACATGTTTTTTGACGTCCTGTCGTAGGTTTATGGTTCTGGTCACAACATCCTGTAATATTTAAACAATTATGACTGATAATCAACATGTTATAGTTTAATGTTGTTGAATAATAAAGGTGAAAAGTCTTATTACAATAGAACAGAATAGAAAGCCTTTATTGTCATTGTAATATGATACAATTACATTTATAGAAAAGCATCAAACTGAGGAGGTTTCCATCCAATCAGGTGAATGATCTCAACAACACAGGACGCACAACAAGTTACACACAAATCTAATGTTATTGATGCTGCAGAAATTATTCGATTCATCAATTAATTGAGTGAAAATCATCTGGTTTCCATTTTTTATTGATTGATAGATTAGAATAAGTGAAGTTGGGAATAATGTGTGTTCCTACCAAGTTGATTTGAATCAATTGTTAAAGAAAATGATCCACAGGGGGCGTGTGTGGCCCCTGGAGGTCTGGGGCCACAGGGGGGTTCGTCCTGGTTGAACCTCAGGTGCAGTCCACACACACACAGATGTGAATCCTCCTGCAGCTCACTGGACCCCCACTGTCTCATCTGCTGTGATGCGTTCAGGTGACAGTGGGATAAACGGCCGCTCGCTGCTGATGTGCAGGTCTGCCCACACAGAGGGAACAACACTGTGATTCTGGACGACTGCTTGGTGTCGTCATCAGTGACAGAAGCTCCGTTGTTAAAGCTGTTAAACACACACACTGCTCAGCTGACAGAGAGCGACACACACTCCATCCCAACAATGTTCACACACACACACACACACACACACACACACACGCATACACACACACAATGTGAAACACATCCAGACACACTGTTGTACCATTGTGGTTCAGATGACACAGTGCACTTTCTCCAGTGTGTTGTGTTATAAACCAACACTGGGTCATTATACAACTGATTTAATTAGTGAGTGTGTGAGTGTGTGAGTGTGTGTGCCTGTGCTCTTGTACAGTTAGTTATGTCAGGACCTTTTGGCCGGTCCTCACTTTCTGACCCACTTTAATGGACTGTTTGGGGTTTTAGACTTGGTTGTAGGGTTAGAATCAGGTTTAGGTTTGGGTTAAGGGTTCTGGTTAGTAGACATTTAGTTGTGATGTTTAAGGTTAGGGTAAGGGTCTAGGGAGTGTCCTCTCTAAGATAGAAGTACAAACGTGTGTGTGTGTGTGTGTGTGTGTGTACACTGGCCTGACACTCATCGTGCAGTCCTGGTCTTTCCTGAGCCATCGACCAATCATCAGTGAACGTTACCCAATCACGTGCAGGCTAGAACCTTCACATATTAAATAAAGACGACCACTTCCTTCAGAAATGAAGCCAAAATATCTCAGATACAAACGCTGCCATCTTGTGGTGATGACTTCATTTACAGTCAGAGTCGGGGCAGCTGTGATGGTGGAGTTGAGCCGTGGTATCGAGGCTCCGCCCACACATGTGCTCGATTTAGTAGCTAAATAAAAAGACCTGAAATGACAGAAACCGTCTTTGACAAACATTTATTTAACGTCTACTTTTAGTTTTTAGTTTGGTTCATGTCCCATCTGCTAACATGGAGGAGGTTTCTGAGCTGTGCTGCAGCCAGACACCAGGGGGCGATGTAGACTTCACTTTCCTCACAGGGTCAGTCTTTATTTATTTATGTGTTTGTGACCAACATCCATCTAAAAGAGTCAACACGACAGAGACAGATTCTGATGCTGTCACGCCTCCGATTCCAGAACGCCAGCCTCTGAAATCCCACAAGGGGGCGCCAACACGCCATCATGTCTCAACGCCGTAGAGACGGACAATGTGTCCGGAGCTTTGTGGAAACGGTCCTTTAATTTCCTGTCCCCTCAGTGTCACCACCGCATCACCTCGACCCAAACAGGGCGGCGTGGAGGACGGCGTGGAGGGCGGCGTGGAGGACGGCGTGGAGGGCGGGATTTATCCGTCCAGCTGCATCATAACCTGCGCTGTGTGACGGGGCCTGAGCGCAGCCGTCTGACACTGTAATGTGATTACTGCACATGTCAGTTTTCATCCCGATCTGGACAACATGCTCATTATTAATCTTTGGCATAAATCTGGACTTTGGCAGCCGGAGCTTATGACACACACACACACACACACACACACACACACGCATACACACACACATACACACACACACACACACACACACACACACACACACACACACACACACACACACAGGCACAGCTAAAAGCGCCTAACCCTCAACCTAAACCTGATTCTAACCCTAAAACCAAATCTTAACCCACAAACAACAAGATGGCGGCAAAGTCACAGGAAGTGATGTCATTTAAAATCTACGAATCAAACCGATCCGCTCAGTTTCCGTCTGTGGGCGTGAGTCTCTCTGCATCTCCACGAGCCCAGGACCCACAGCGAGGTCATTCATTAAACATGCCCGTCTAAAAATAAAGACCTCTTCCTCTTTAATCTGGGCCAGAGCTGCGAGTGCTTTGCACACCAGAGACAAAGAGAGGAGGAGGAGGAGGAGGAGGAGGAGGAGGAGGAGGAGGAGGAGGAGGAGGAGGAGGAGGAGGAGGAGGAGGAGGAGGAGGAGGAGGAGGAGGAGGAGGAGGAGGAGGAGGGTGTTTCATCTTCATCCCGACCAAAGGACGGGTTTGCTCTTCAGGAGCGTGACCTCTGACCCTTCTCTACCAGACTCACCGAGCAGCAGCAGAGACCAGCTCACATCAGCCAGCTCCTGATCAAAGGAACAGACAAAAGATCAAAGCCACTTTAATCAATCTGTGAGAGAAGAACTGAAGAATACACAGAATTTATAATCCTTCACCAGCTTTGTTCCAATGTTTCTGTTGTGAATTAATTTGTTTCTCCTACATTTATGGACTTTGGAATCTGTGTTTTATTCTGATAAATTATAGATCTTTTTATATTTATTTTTCTTGTAGGTTTACGACTTCAATCTCAGCCAATAATAAACAAATGATCCTCTGGTGGATCCATGAGCTCTGGTACATTTCTGCCTTTCATCTCTGGGACTACTTTGAGTTTGTGACTTTGATCTCTGACATCATAATGATTCAGACATGTGATCGATGACCATCACGCTCCCTTCACGTCACTTTACTCACACGTTGTTTGTTTCTTGAGAAACTTAATTTAATAAGTTGAATTAACTCAAATTAAAATCTCTTTGGATGAGAATCATGGAAATAAAAACTAGACTTTTTATGTTGAAGTGAATCAAACATTTACATCAGAACTAGAAACTAGAAAATACAGAAAAATACAGAAAACAGACTCAGTGGTTCGATATATGTAGAGTAGATTCATCTCCTCTTCCTCCTTTTACTCTTCCTCCTCAGTCTCTCCGCCTCCTCCTCTTCCTCTTCCTCCTCAGACTCTCCTCTTCTTCCTCAGACTCTCACCTTCCTCCTCTCCTCTCCTAACCCTCCTCCTCTTCCTCTCTTTCCTCAGACTCTCACCTTCCTCCTCTCCTCTCCTAACCCTCCTCCTCTTCCTCTCTTTCCTCAGACTCTCACCCTCCTCCTCTCCTCTCCTAACCCTCCTCCTCTTCCTCTCTCAGACTCTCACCTTCCTCCTCTCCTCTCCTCACCCTCCTCCTCTTCCTCCTCAGACTCTCACCTTCCTCCTCTCCTCTCCTAACCCTCCTCCTCTTCCTCTCTTTCCTCAGACTCTCACCTTCCTCCTCTCCTCTCCTAACCCTCCTCCTCTTCCTCTCTTTCCTCCTCTCCTCACCCTTCTCCTCTCTTTCCTCAGACTCTCACCTTCCTCCTCTCCTCTCTCACTCTCACCTTCCTCCTCTCCTCTCCTAACCCTCCTCCTCTTCCTCTCTCACTCTCACCTTCCTCCTCTCCTCTCCTAACCCTCCTCCTCTTCCTCTCTTTCCTCAGACTCTCACCTTCCTCCTCTCCTCACCCAGACCCTCCTCCTCCTCACCCTCTTCCTCTCTTTCCTCAGACTTTCCTCAGCCTCCTCCTCTTCCTCTCTGACTCTCACCTTCCTCCTCTCTTTCCTAAGACTCTCCTAACCCTCCTCCTCTTCCTCTCTTTCCTCCTCTCCTCACCCTTCTCCTCTCTTTCCTCAGACTCTCACCTTCCTTCTGTCCTCACCCTCCTCCTCTCTTTCCTCAGACTCTCACCTTCCTCCTCTCCTCTCTCACTCTCACCTTCCTCCTCTCCTCTCCTAACCCTCCTCCTCTTCCTCTCTTTCCTCCTCTCCTCACCCTTCTCCTCTCTTTCCTCAGACTCTCACCTTCCTTCTGTCCTCACCCTTCTCCTCTCTTTCCTCAGACTCTCACCTTCCTCCTCTCCTCTCTCACTCCCACCTTCCTCCTCTCCTCTCCTAACCCTCCTCCTCTTCCTCTCTCACTCTCACCTTCCTCCTCTCCTCTCCTAACCCTCCTCCTCTTCCTCTCTTTCCTCAGACTCTCACCTTCCTCCTCTCCTCACCCAGACCTTCCTCCTCCTCACCCTCTTCCTCTCTTTCCTCAGACTTTCCTCAGCCTCCTCCTCTTCCTCTCTGACTCTCACCTTCCTCCTCTCTTTCCTAAGACTCTCCTAACCCTCCTCCTCTTCCTCTCTTTCCTCAGACTCTCACCTTCCTCCTCTCCTCTCCTAACCCTCCTCCTCTTCCTCTCTTTCCTCCTCTCCTCACCCTTCTCCTCTGTTTCCTCAGACTCTCACCTTCCTTCTGTCCTCACCCTCCTCCTCTCTTTCCTCCTCTTCTCACCCTCCTCCTCTTCCTCTCTTTCCTCAGACTCTCACCTTCCTCCTCTCCTCTCCTAACCCTCCTCCTCTTCCTCTCTTTCCTCCTCTCCTCACCCTTCTCCTCTCTTTCCTCAGACTCTCACCTTCCTCCTCTCCTCACCCTCCTCCTCTCTTTCCTCCTCTTCTCACCCTCCTCCTCTTCCTCTCTTTCCTCAGACTCTCACCCTCCTCCTCCTCCTCTCTTTCCTCAGACTCTCACCTTCCTCCTCTCCTCACCCTCCTCCTCTCTTTCCTTCTCTTCTCACCCTCCTCCTCTTCCTCTCTTTCCTCAAACTCTCACCCTCCTCCTCTTCTCACCCTCCTCTCTTCCTCTCTTTCCTCAGACTCTCACCTTCCTCCTTTCCTAACCCTCCTCCTCCTCTCTTTCCTCAGACTCTCACCTTCCTCCTCTCCTCACCCTCTTCCTCTCCTCCTCTCTTTCCTCAGACTTTCCTCACCCTTCTCCTCTTCCTCTCTCAGACTCTCACCTTCCTTCTCTCCTCACCCTCCTCCTCTCTTTCCTAAGACTCTCCTCACCCTCCTCCTCTTCCTCTCTCAGACTCTCACCCTCCTCCTCTTCCTCTCTTTCCTCAGACTCTCACCTTCCTCCTCTCCTCTCCTAACCCTCCTCCTCTCCCTCTCTTTCCTCAGACTCTCACCTTCCTCCTCTTCTCACCCTCCTCTCTTCCTCTCTTTCCTCGACTCTCGCCTTCCTCCTCTCCTCCTCTCTTTCCTCAGCCTCTTCCTCCTCTTCCCCTCTCAGACACTCACCTTCCTCCTCTCCTCACCCAGACCCTCCTCCTCCTCCTCCTCCTCCTCAGACTCTCCTCACCCTCCTCCTCTCTCAGACTCTCACCCTCCTCCTCCTCCTCCTCCTCTCTTTCCTCAGACTCTCACCCTCCTTCTCTTCCTCTCTTTCCTCAGACTTTCCTCAGCCTCCTCCTCTTCCTCTCTCAGACTCTCACCTTCCTCCTCTCCTCTCCTAACCCTCCTCCTCTTCCTCTCTTTCCTCAGACTCTCACCTTCCTCCTCTCCTCACCCTCCTCTCTTTCCTCAGACTCTCACCTTCCTCCTCTCCTCACCCAGACCCTCCTCCTCCTCACCCTCTTCCTCTCTTTCCTCCGACTTTCCTCAGACTTTCCTCAGCCTCCTCCTCTTCCTCTCTGACTCTCACCTTCCTCCTCTCTTTCCTAAGACTCTCCTAACCCTCCTCCTCTTCCTCTCTTTCCTCAGACTCTCACCTTCCTCCTCTCCTCTCCTAACCCTCCTCCTCTTCCTCTCTTTCCTCCTCTCCTCACCCTTCTCCTCTCTTTCCTCAGACTCTCACCTTCCTTCTGTCCTCACCCTCCTCCTCTCTTTCCTCCTCTTCTCACCCTCCTCCTCTTCCTCTCTTTCCTCAGACTCTCACCTTCCTCCTCTCCTCTCCTAACCCTCCTCCTCTTCCTCTCTTTCCTCCTCTCCTCACCCTTCTCCTCTCTTTCCTCAGACTCTCACCTTCCTCCTCTCCTCACCCTCCTCCTCTCTTTCCTCCTCTTCTCACCCTCCTCCTCTTCCTCTCTTTCCTCAGACTCTCACCCTCCTCCTCCTCCTCTCTTTCCTCAGACTCTCACCTTCCTCCTCTCCTCACCCTCCTCCTCTCTTTCCTTCTCTTCTCACCCTCCTCCTCTTCCTCTCTTTCCTCAAACTCTCACCCTCCTCCTCTTCTCACCCTCCTCTCTTCCTCTCTTTCCTCAGACTCTCACCTTCCTCCTTTCCTAACCCTCCTCCTCCTCTCTTTCCTCAGACTCTCACCTTCCTCCTCTCCTCACCCTCTTCCTCTCCTCCTCTCTTTCCTCAGACTTTCCTCACCCTTCTCCTCTTCCTCTCTCAGACTCTCACCTTCCTTCTCTCCTCACCCTCCTCCTCTCTTTCCTAAGACTCTCCTCACCCTCCTCCTCTTCCTCTCTCAGACTCTCACCCTCCTCCTCTTCCTCTCTTTCCTCAGACTCTCACCTTCCTCCTCTCCTCTCCTAACCCTCCTCCTCTCCCTCTCTTTCCTCAGACTCTCACCTTCCTCCTCTTCTCACCCTCCTCTCTTCCTCTCTTTCCTCGACTCTCGCCTTCCTCCTCTCCTCCTCTCTTTCCTCAGCCTCTTCCTCCTCTTCCCCTCTCAGACACTCACCTTCCTCCTCTCCTCACCCAGACCCTCCTCCTCCTCCTCCTCCTCAGACTCTCCTCACCCTCCTCCTCTCTCAGACTCTCACCCTCCTCCTCCTCCTCCTCTCTTTCCTCAGACTCTCACCCTCCTTCTCTTCCTCTCTTTCCTCAGACTTTCCTCAGCCTCCTCCTCTTCCTCTCTCAGACTCTCACCTTCCTCCTCTCCTCTCCTAACCCTCCTCCTCTTCCTCTCTTTCCTCAGACTCTCACCTTCCTCCTCTCCTCACCCTCCTCTCTTTCCTCAGACTCTCACCTTCCTCCTCTCCTCACCCAGACCCTCCTCCTCCTCACCCTCTTCCTCTCTTTCCTCCGACTTTCCTCAGACTTTCCTCAGCCTCCTCCTCTTCCTCTCTGACTCTCACCTTCCTCCTCTCCTCTCCTCTCCTCACCAAGCCTCCTCCTCCTCAGACTCTCACCTTCCTCTCTTTACTCAGACTTTCCTCAGCCTCCTCCTCTTCCTCTCTCAGACTCTCACCCTCCTCCTCCTCCTCTCCTCACCCAGACCCTCCTCCTCCTTTCCTCACCTTCCTCCTCCTCCTCAGACTGTCACCCTCCTCCTCTCCTCACCCAGACCCTCCTCCTCCTCCTCCTCCTCTCCTCCTCCTCCCCCCCCCCCCCCCCCCCCCCCCCCCCCCCCCCCCCCCCCCACGGCCTGTAGGTGAGCTGTATGATTGGGCAGCAGGTCGGAGGGGAAGAGCCTTTTGGAAATCACATGGTTCACATTTCCAGTTCTGCGAGACGCCATTTTGGAGGAAAGTTTGGAATTAGTGGACCTGAGGAGGAGGAGGAGGAAGAAGAGGAGGAAGAGGAAGAGGAAGAGGAAAAGGAGGGCTCCAGCGTGAGAGAAGTTTGACACGCACGCACCTCGGGACCCACAGAGAGAAGAGCCGTGCGGGACAACTCACACCGGGTTTAGCACGGTTTGACCCGGAGTGTGCCCGCTGCAAGGAAGTTTGTTACCCGGGATAAACACCAGAGCTTCGGAGCGGATCCTCCTCCCGGTGCTGCTCCTCCCGGTGCTCCTCCTCCCGGTGCTCCTCCCGGTGCTGCTCCTCCCGGTGCTGCTCCTCTTGCTGCTCCTCCCGGTGCTCCTCCCGGTGCTCCTCCCGGTGCTCCTCCCGGTGCTCCTCCTCCCGGTGCTGCTCCTGGTGGTGCTCCTCCTCCTGCTGCTCCTCCCGGTGCTCCTCCCGGTGCTCCTCCTCCCGGTGCTGCTCCTGGTGGTGCTCCTCCTCCTGCTGCTCCTCCCGGTGCTGCTCCTGGTGGTGCTCCTCCTCCTGCTCCTCCTCCCGGTGCTCCTCCTGCTCCTCCTCCCGGTGCTCCTCCTCCTGCTCCTCCTCCTCCCGCTGCCGGAAGCAGTTTCTCCGGAGTTTGGCAGCCGCAGGTCTCGGTCGGTGAAGACACATCCACACTTTGTGTCCCCAGCCCCGTGGCCACGCCGGGACAAGGCGCCTCTCTGACGGGGAGCCACAGCTCAGAGAGTCGGTGAGACCCGGGGCTCGTGTCCGGCTCGTCCCGCCCTCGGTGGCACTTGGAGCCGTGTTGTCGTGGCCGGTTCCCCGGAGGCTCGGAGCTGGTCCCCGGTTGTCCCCGGGACGGGAGTTTGTCCCCGGTTGTCCCCGGGACGGGAACTTGTCCCCGGGACGGGAGCTTGCTCGTCGGAGCGGAACTTGCTGCCGTCGTGGAGGAGTCTCACCTGGAGGAGTCTCTGCAGCCGGACCTGGAGCAGCCGGACCTGGAGGAGTCTCTTCAGCCGGACCTGGAGCGGGGACCGCGGGCACGGACCGGGGCAGACACCGACCCAACACCCCGACCCTGTGGAGTGAATGAGGCCAACACGGACCTAGCGCCGAGCCGAGCCGAGCCAGACCGTGCCATGCCAGTCCGAAAGAAAGGTAAGCCGCTTTCACTTAACACATTAACTAGCCCGCTAGGCTAACCGAGTCCGGCGGGTTTCGAACCCACAACTCCCTGGAACTGAGCCCGACGCGTCACACACACACACACCCGGACCCACACGCTCCTCACACGGCTCCTCCTGCACCGGGCCGAGCCGAGCCGGGCCGGGCCGGGCCAGGCAGGTGAGGAGAGTTAAAGTAGTGCTAGCCCGTTAGCCGCTGGAGCTAACCAAGTTGTGTGTGGGGCAGCGGGTCCCGAGCCAAACTAAAAATAAACTCTCACATGAATCAGATGTTTCGTCTCAGAACTGAAGCGACTGTCAGCCTGTGGTACACACTCTGTATACTCACTTAGTATAAGAATATATATATATATTTATATAAATGTTAGTGTCTCTATATGAGGACTGATCTACATGTTGACACGTGATCTACCTCACATCAACTCTGGACACTTCTATATAAATACATGTGTTTAATATCTGTGCATATACACATTTGTTTATTTGCCTGTATTTACATATAGACATGTGTGTGTGTGTGAGTGTGAGTATGTATGGGTATGTGTGTGTTTTTATATAGATAGATAGATAGATAGATAGATAGATAGATAGATAGATAGATAGATAGATAGATAGATTACTTTATTCATCCCCGAAGGGAAATTAAGTCGTCATAGCAGCCGGTATATTTGAATACAATAAAATACAATAGAATAAAATAAAAAATATTGAGGTAGAAAGAATAAAAACAGAAACACAAGATAAATAGGTAGATAAGGTGCAGTGGCAAGATGATGGTAATAGTACTGATGATATGATGGTAATGTTATTGTTAGACAGTATATAAAAATAGTACAGTATATATAGTATATAATATAACATAATATATATTTATATAGGATAGTAATTATACCAATACCAATATCTATATACATGTATAAATGTACATATGTATGTATATTTGTGTGTGGATGCATGTGCATTGTTTGTTTTGTGTTTTGTGTAGTTTGTTCCGCAGCAGATCCGATGCTCCTCCTCCTCTCAACCTAAACTGCCTGTTACATTTCATTCCCTAGTTTGTGTTTGCACTTCACAGAGTGTGTTTGTTGTGTTACGTGCACACACTGGGGTCAGGCCAGGGTTCCATCACAGCGGTTCCTGCTGCACAGAGCCGAGGTCTCAGATCAGTTCTCTTGAGGATGAACGGACGCCGGCTGGGTTGTGTCTCACCTCTGCTGCTTCCTCCTCCTGTGGTCCAGATGCCCAGCGGGCGCTGCTGCTGCTGGAGGAGTACCGGGCCAAGCTGAACCACACCGAGGACCGGCAGCTCCGACTCTCCATCCAGAGGGTCATCGACATCTTCCAGAGCAACCTGTTCCAGGCTCTCATAGGTACGCCTCTCTGTTTCCCCAGGGTCACCCCCGTCTGCCAGGGTCTGAACGTCTCATCAGGTTCTAACGGAACAGAAACTAGTAAATAAATAAGTCAGGAAAAGATTTGACAAACAAGAACTCGTCTGTGTTTACGCCACCGAGTCCAGAATCAGGTGGATCTATATGTGGAGTAGAATCAGATCAAAGTCTGATTAGAAACACAAATCGATATATTTGTGATGATGTAGTATGATCCGGTTCAGTGGCGGTATATCTTTTTACATTTTTATAAAGTACATATGAGTGGTCTCCGTATGAACTGCAGGACGACCGGGTTGAAGTGTTGTGTGGCTGCAGGTTATTAAAAGTCAACAGCAGAGTTTTATCTTTAATTTCGATTGGGATGCATCAGGTCGTGGATTGGTGCGGCCAAAATCTCAGACTCCTGTTTCAGTTCTCAGATATGTGTGGATTAACCCTCACACCTCTGATGTGGAGTAAACTGCTGAAGACCTTCTATCAAAGGTCAAAGTGTTTCCTGGCGACCGCTCGGATCCTTGTAGATCTGCAGGAGAGAGTCCGGCCTCATGGCTGCAGCCGTCCTCGTGCTCATCTGCTCCGTGTGCGTCTTCACAGCCGGGCGAGAGGTCATCAAGTCCATCGATGTGTTTGTGTGATTGTCCGAGGGCGAGGGTTGAGTACGCAGCCGGAGCACACGGCTGCAGCAGCAACATCTGGAGGAGAAGAACCTGGAAGGGTCCCGAGTTATTCAGAATCCTGATTCTCTGATGGAATGGCTCCTGATTTAAATCATCACTCTGCTACTGTACGACGTTATAACTTGGACGATTTCTAGTTGTACACGCTTAACGGTCAAAAAAAGTTTGTTTGCAGTTTTCTCAGTTTCTTTGTGGAAATATGAAAATGTGCCAAAGAAATGCAGATTCTTTCAAATCTCCATGTTTTTGAAAGTAGCTTAAGTTCAGAGACGATCACTGTGACTCTGTGAGCGACCTGCAGGATAATAATATAATAATAAACAGAGCTGATGTTTGACTGCTGGTTTTTCAGAAACCTCAGGTAAAACATTCTGTAAAAGAGAATCCTGGATCTGAATCCAGGATCCAGGACTGAAGGTTGGTTTCTGTCTTCACAGAGTCACATGAGTTCATGAGCGTACACTTCCTGTGTGGAGCTGAGACGTATTCTCTTCTTTGGAGGAGTTAATAGAGGAATAGAAGTCGCCCTGCAGGTTTCCAGCTGAAGTTGTGTGTGTGGCGTTCTGGCAGCAGCTTCAGGATCTGGGCAAACAGAGACGCTGCTGCAGGGTTAACGGCCCGAACGGGAATGTGGTTAGATCTGTGTGAGGTTCCCAGGGCTGACTCCCTGAGAGTCGGTCCACACTGAGACGTTTGAGTTTTAGAACGTTTTGGAATCAAAACCAGAGGTTTAGCTCCATAACAGTAGTTCTCTCAATCCACACTAACACCTGAGAACATACATCACATAACATTCTGCAGGTGGTTGCTTAGCTACAGACTGAGGCTTCATCCACATGTTGCATCAACTCTTCTGCGGATCCGTCTGACGTCCACAGAACTCTGGAGTTTCCCAGTGAAACAGGGAAGTGTGTGAACGCTGGTCACGTGATCGTCTGAAACCCTGAGGCTGCGTCTGAGTCTGGACGAGCAGAACCTGAGATGTTTGGAAATAACAAGGAGACGCTCACAGCCTCCTGCTGATTGGTTCTTTTCAGTCATGACGTAGCCTTCACTGATTGGTCAGGCTCATGTCACATGACCTCCTTCCAGAAGCAAAGCACCAGCAGCGGCCTCAGAGTAGAAGAGAAGATGGAGAATCAAAGTGTTCCTGACCTGTTGTCTCTGCTAACAGCTGCTGCTCATGAAGCAGCCGTGAACATGTGGAGGAGACCAGATGTTATTCTGTCCACACGTGCGTGCTCGTGTACGTTAGCGGTCATGTGACTTGTGTTTTCACGTGTTACTGTGGACAGGGATTGGAGTTGATGCGGAGCCGAAGCGCTCGTGTGTTCAGATTCCTGTCGATTGAAAACGTGGTGGTGTGGTCGTAGCCTAAATCTGTGAGTCAGCTGACTCGGGTTCGTGGAAGGACTCTGCTGGTTCCTGCTGGTTCTGCCTCCACCTCCGGTTCCTGCTCTTAGCATCTGCATCATTAATGGATGAGTGGGAATCGTCAGTGTGAACTCAGTGGCCTCCTTCCTGCACCCTTCGTCTTCCTCTTCGTCTTCCTCTTCCTCTTCCTCTGTCCGTCAGTCAACAGTCAGTGACAGTGAGAATAGAACATGAGCTGAATATATCAACAGTTAATAGAAGCTACATATGAGTTAATGATCATTTTCATTGACAACCTGCAGATAATCAATAATTACTCAATTAAATATTTGATATAATATATATCAGTACAAAGTGCGATTAATCTTAACGTAACATCATTTGTTATTTTTTAAATATTTTTTTTATGCATCTACTCCCGTGACACCTGGTGGCCGGAGGAGTAACATTTTCAGTTTGTCCATCCGTTCTCATTCTGGTTAACAAGAAATCTCACAAACATTTTGACCAAATTTCTTCAAATTAGCATCAAACTTTCAGTTGAACTCAAAGATGGATTGATATGATTTTGGTGGTTAAAGATCAGAGGTCACTGCGACCTCATAAAAATACGTTTAGTCTTTATTATAACAGAACTTTTATTTAACTTATTCATCACTGAACTTTAGTGTAAACAGAACTTTGTTGTAACTTTGTAACTATCTTTGACCACAACCCTTCTTAGACACCTTGTCTTCTTCTGCAGTGGTTTAAACGTAGCGTCTCTTCTCCTTCATCCCATCAGATCGGGAGGGAAACAAACCCGATCCGGCTTCGACTCCTGATCTTAAATAATAATTCATGTATTGACTCTGCGTTGTGTTTTTTATTCAGCATGCAGTCTCCCTCTGTGTGTTTGTCACGCTCACCCTGACGTCCCAGCATCTGATGAAAAATAGATTTCTGCTGCACAGTTTCCAATCTGCCAAACCCCCCAAAAAGAGATGTCTGCAGCCGGCCGAGCACGGTGTAATCCCTCCGTGGACATGACGATTACCCCCCCGTCCATAATCCTCCACCATTTACAGCACGAGAGCCGTGTGCTGCAGTTCCTCTGTCCATTCTTTGAGTTCCCACTGGCCTGATTCCCCTCAGAGAAGCAGATGGCGTCCGTCGCCTGGTTTCCATCTGATGAACCACCTTCAGTCCAACTCATTGGATCCTGTTCAGCTGATTGTGCTTCAAAGATGAGAAGTGAAGCAGCAGCTTCTGACTCGTGTGACTGAACTCTTCATGGTGTTCACACTGGGGTATCTGGAGTTGTTTCAGTTCAAAACTAACACACGTTCAAGTAGTTAAGATTTGATATTTTACAGTTAAACCAGAAATGTTGGTTTAAATAAATACATATAAACAGAAAAATATATAGAACTTTGCAAAAATAAACACATTTTCTATGTAAAAATAAATGTATACCATTACAGATTTCCAGTTTACTGGGACGTAAAACAGAAAAACACAGAAACATTTAGAACATTTTGTAGCAGAAGTCAAGACCTCTGTCTTTCACCTCATCTTATTGTTCGCCAATCATGAGGTCATAACGTTTTGTGTGGTGGAGCCAGAGAGGGGGGGCAGAGAAATTTCGTAGTTCAAATTATTTATGGAGAGTTAAGAAACATTTAGCTCATGCTTCTATATTTAGAATCTTAAGAATCACTATGTTTTGTGTTTTGATGAGAAAGATTTTTGTATTTTATGAATTTCTAACAATTTGCATAATTTTATAATTTATTATGATTTATTGACTTATAGAACTTTAAGCTGTGCTTGTACAGATTTTAGAGACATGAAGCATTTGTAGATTCTTTAGGAAATTACATCACAGGAATTAAAATACCAACATATGCACAGGAGGAACATTTCTTAACAGAAACAACCTTAATTGCTACTGATGAATATAAAAATGTGAGTCTTCTGAAGTGTTGGCAGGGAATAAAAAGTGTGTCCAGGTTGTGTAGACGCTTGTTGGTCCAGACTGTGGGACGGTGGAACATGCGACTCTAACTCGGGACACAGCTCGCTGCTTTCACTGTAAAACGATCTCTTCACAGTCTCCCACTATTCCACAGAGGCGGCTTTTTATTAGACATCAATACAGCGCAGTGTTTAAGGGCGTCCCTGGAGGACGCTCAGACTAACGGCCGAGAAACCCGCTGCACCACGACAACAAGCCGCCAGCGTCTGGAGAGTTGCCGCCTGGCGGAGACTGTTCCTGTCTCTGCTGCTTAAATCTGTCTGAAGAGAAAAGCACAAGTACTCAGTTTGAACAACTTTAACAGTCAAAAGGACTAATAACTGAAACAAGGAACAGAATAACAAGTAGACATCAGTGCAGTAAGTGGACCACCAGCGACCAGCAGGCTTTGATATCCACACACTGCTGAATTAACACAACCACTGTGAAGAGAGAGAGAGAAACAAACCTTGCAACCAGTTTGGAAACAAAGAAGGAAGTTGGTATTTTTAGGTCTGACATCAGCTTCTGTACGATGTTGATATGTGGAGCTATTTTCAGCCAACAGAAGAAATTACATAACACCTGATGATTTCAGTGAAAAGTCAAATCTTAGTTTTCAGGGTTTCAGTGTTTGTCTTGTTAAAGTTAAATAACCTGGTTGAGGAAACTCACAGGATCTGAAGGAGGGTTTTCATGTCTCCAAGGCAGCGCCACCTAGTGGCTGCATTATGTTTTCAGGTTGTCGGTCCGTCAGTCACAGATTAACTGATTCGATTTTGGAGGTCAAAGGTCACTGACATCATATGGGTCTGTTAAAAACTGTGTGGACTGACACTGCACTGGTTGGTGGAGACAAACAACCAAAGGGTTAGTGGAGCAGCTCCATGTGCCACGGCTGAGGCCTGTGAAGGCTTTTATTGTGAAAGAGCTGCGCAGCAGGAAGTCGTTCACAGCACCAGGAGAAGTGGACTGAGTTCTCCTTCACACCTGAAAGGGATCAGTGACTCTATATAAAGACCCTCAGTGAGTGTATATAAGTTTCTGACGGACTCAGGGGTCAGACGTTGAGGTCGCTCGCTGCAGTGAGGTCATCGAGCTGGTGAAGTGCTGATCTGATGGTTTATGGGGAAACCTCTGTGCCGTGCGGCCGGCGGTCACCGATCCAAAGAAAGACTCGGTTATTTCTGTAAGGCCTCTTCAGAATCGTGCGTCCTAAAATAACACGTGAAGTTGGACGTGGCTTCTGCCTGAAGGCTTTTTATAACGTCAGCCTCATGTAAACAGACTGTCGCCTGCAGGGAGAGACTCCGGATATCAATCAGTTCATCTGTCAATCAGTTCATCTGTCAATCAGTTCATCTGTCAATCAATCAGTTCATCTGTCAATCAATCAGTTCATCTGTCAATCAATCAGTTCATCTGTCAATCAATCAGTTCTTCTGTCAATCAATCGGTTCATCTGTCAATCAATCAGTTCATCAATCAATCAGTTCATCTGTCAATCAATCAGTTCATCTGTCAATCAATCAGTTCATCTGTCAATCAGAGTTCATTGTCTTCAGACCTCATGTTAATGATGCTGCTCGTAGCTGATTATACTCTGATCCAGACAGTGAATTAATAGCTGTTATTCATTATTATGTATATATATGTATATTACACATTATAGTCGTACATATTTAATGTGTATGTTAAATATGTTTTAAGAAAAAAGAGTGAAAGAACCATGTTTTCACTGAAGCTGATTAACTTCTTCACTTTTCAACAGTTTCCTCCGTCTGTTGTTGTTTTAAGTCATTTTTTACACCAGTTCTTAGTTTTTACAGTTTCCTTCTTAAAACCATAACTCTCTGAAAACAAACAGGAGATTGTTGTTTGTGTGATCCTGTTTAAATCGTTCTAAAATATTAATTATAAAAGCTTTAAGTAACATTAGTTATTTTTGTACTGGAAAGTTGCAGTGGAACCAGAGAGCAGCAGAGAAAAATGTTCATAGTTCAAATAACTTATGGAGATTTAAAAAAAGAAGATATAGTTGAAATTTTATAATTTACAGTTTGACCATGAACTTTATTATAAAAACTATAAATGCAAATATTAAATAAACAATTATTTTGATACAAAATAAAGTAGATCTTTTTCTAGTAGTCTATTGTGTAAAATACAAGTCGTCATATCATCAAACTTCACTGATGCTTCTGTGAAAGACTCAGCAGCTTATTTATTATCGACCTATTGATGGAGCATCAGAGTGAATCTGAAGTTTAATACTAATATTAGTCAGTTGTGGAGGAATTATTCAACACCTTATTTCCTGCATTCAAGATGAATGCTAAAATATAGTTAGCTGATGGAACATGTTAGCTGAGTGAAGTTAAATGTCTGATTCTCTCCTCTCAGATATCCAGGAGTTTTACGAAGTGACCTTATTGGACAGTCAGCGATGGGCAGAGTCTTCCAAGGGGGCGGACCCCATGGCGCCCGTCAACCTGTGGGACTTCTCCAGCCTTCAAAGCACCACAGTGACCTCGGACACTCTGCCCAGCCTTAGTACCAGCATCGAGGTAAGAGCAACGCCGACCTGCCCAGCGTCGGGCAGAGGGCTGAACCTCCGTCTCCCTACGTCCTGTTCAGTGATGTGGTTTGATGGATTCTCACTAAACTGAGTGTTGAGCTGGTTTCTAGTTGTGTCTAAACCGGTCCTTCACTTAGAAACAGAAACACCCTCAGTAAAAATAGAGAATATTAAAAATAGATCACACTCTGGAAAACGTCACAGGATGGTTTTGTTTGTTTGATATGAACTGCTTCAGTCGTCTGTGAGAAGCGGACCAGAGCCACAGCCTTTTATTCTGGAGCTTTTATCAAAACAGGAAGTGTGTCAAACTACTTGATTACACAAAATAAAGACGCCTGCGACAGGTCCAGAGGAAACAAACTGACACATGGTGAGTTTAGTTTGGTTCAGTCTGACTCCGGAGCAGCTCCGGTGAAAAGCTATTAACGGGACCGAGGGTCGTCTGTCGGCCTCCCAGTGAAATATACTGGACTGTTGAGAGTGTAATGTAACATCCGCTGGTAACCATAGTAACACACAGGCATCAGGAGCTGGAGGTTAACCTGTCGTGGTCAAAGTGAGGATTTATTCACTGACTGTGACAAACCGGCGTCGTTCTGCTGCATCGGAGCGGAGGTCGATTTCTGATCTGAAGCTTCCTTTGATCATCTACGTGGGCGGAGTCTACCTATAATTGACTCTGATTGGTTTATAGATGGCGTTTGACACGGGTGGTAGTCTTTCTATTTGAATAGAGGAAATGATGGAAGCTTCTTTTGGTTTCCATGGTAACATCATGATGGTATTATTAGCAGCATCAGAGCCTTCAGGTGCAGTACTCTACAGTACTACAGTACTCTACAATACTACAGTACTCCAGAGTACTCCACAGTACTCCACAGTACTACAGTACTCCCCACTTGTTCAAATGAACAGAGTGAGCTTCACTCAGTAGAGTTCACACCTTCACTCCCTTAAATTCCAACTCTCTGCTCCCAATCACCAAACTCACAGACTTCCCTTCTCCATAGTCAGATTTGTTTCATTTGGATGAAAACAACCGGTTTCCACTGTAATTTGAACATAATCTGATGTTCACACAACTCCAACTCTGTTCAAACAGTTGAGAATTATAAGTTTATCATTTGCTGCTGCAGCTGTAGTTAACATGGAGTCTTCAGAACGCTGATGTGGAGCTTTCAGTTCTTGGTGATCTGTGACTGGAATGTCTTCATGTAAAGGTCTCAGATGTAGAGGCAGTGATTACATGAGAGGAACAAAACTGCAGCTCAGCAGAAGTAAAGACTGAGATGATGAAATCAAACAAAGCGATCCTTGGTCTGTGAGCAGGATGAAGACCAGTTCTGTCGACAAGCTTCTTTGGTTTCTCTCTAATCCCTTGTTTTCATAACAGTTTATGGGATGAGCCAGAAATTGGAGAATAATCCAGGAAATGTCATTTTTTTCTTCCTGGTATGAAATTGAATTTAAATCTGGAGTTGATGGAAGAGCAGCAGTTACCAGCACAGACTCTTCACTGTGAAGCTCAAGTCACATCTCGGTTCTTACAAACTGTGGAGCCAGAGTCGGTGGCAACCAGGTCCCGCCCACACCCCCTCCACCAATCAGGTGTCTCAGCTGTCAATCATCACGTCTCAGCATGGTGTCGTACCATCTCCATGTCCCATCTGCCGACATGGAGGAGGCAGGTGTTATGACTTCTACTACAGCCAGCCACCAGGGGGCGATCCAGATGATTTGGATTGACTATTGCAGGCTGTCGCGTCGTCCATGTTTATTTACAGTCTCAGTTGGAGGTAATAATGTTTCATATGAGATGTAGTGAATTATAAAAGGACTAAGAAAATAAATGTGGGTGAGAAAGTGTGGATGGCCGAGCCGGACCGATAGGTCCAGGTTTGGAGAAACACTTTAAAGTGGTATTCGGCTTCAGTCTCCTGTTGTCACGGTACCACAACTTTTGTTTAGATACGATACCGAACCCCTAACCCTCTTAGTTTGTAATCATGCATGTAGGCTGGATTATTGTAGAGATCTAGATCATAACTTAAAAATGTAACATGTTATTAAAACTTTTACGGTACCGTATTTCATGACTTTATATTTACAAACAATACACCTCCTTTGCGTGTGTGAACTTTGACCTGCGACCTTCGCTTCACAGTTGCGTATGTGTGACCGAACCCTGGTCCGGTTCTACAGGGAGACTCACTCTAACTCTTAGAGGTTTATTCTGTTGTATATTGTATCAGGTCTGAAACTACTAGAAAAGACTTGAGCCGAGCCGTGTTGTCTGATGAGGTTCTGACGTCTGCATGTTGAACTGAGTTGATGAGTTTTCTTTCAGCCGCCCGGCTCCAACCCTCACACATCAGATCCACTTTGAGCCTGGTGTGTTGTTTTTGCATTGAATGCCTTCTTCTTCTTTCCTCTCTCTGATTGTAAACTCACGGGCGCTCGTAGGACTGCCCCCTTCTTAATGAAATCCTGCACACGCTGGCGCAGGCCAAGCGCTCGCCTGGCCGCGACGCACAAGTAAGTACCGGACGCCTGCTGTTGGCTGGGGGGGGGGGGTGTGGGTGTCGTCCACATTCGCCGCATGACCCATCCCTCATGTGCTTTGTCCGGACCATCGGAGGGGCGGGACTCTGGGTCCAGGGTCAGGGGTCATGGTCGCTCAGATGGCCTCAAGGTGTCGCTGTAGGTCGTCTGAATCCGACCAAAGTAAAACCAGAGAAGAAATGTTGATGACAACTTTTCATACATAGATACATTATCCAGTTTTATCTTCCACAGATAATCTCCAGTGAATGAAACCTATCTCTTTGAGACCTGGTGAACATTTCCAATTCAGAGTTTGGTTCTGTCCCGTCTCACTGCTCAGCAGGATTTCCTCTCTGGTTTTACGTCACTGTTTGAGTCCTGAAGCAGCTCAGCGACATGTTGAGGTGGTTTGTGTGGGTCCAGGTCTGTGTGGGTCCAGGTCTGTGTGGGTCCAGGTCTGTGTGGGTCCGGGGCCGTGGGGGGGTCGTTGTGCTTCATTCGTTCTGGTTCATGTGGTCGGGTCCGAACAGTACACCTCCTGTCCTCAGAGCTTCACCATGTGGAAGAGTATCACAGCACAAATTGAGAAGAAAGTTGATTAAAAGTTCTTCAATTTCAAATATTAAAGATGTTTAATCTTAAATTTATTTTTAATCATTCACAACATTTTGGAAACTGCTCTTCAGACTTTATCACTGAAGAAATAATACAATTTCAAAACATGAATAAACTAATAACAAGGAGAGAGTCAGTGAGCAACTAAATTTAAACCTTTGATGGTGCCGATGATTTTCAGTGTTATTCGTGTGTGCACCATTAGTTTATTATTATTTTATTTTTTATAAAACCAGCCATATGTAGATTATAACACATTAAAAAATATGTAAAATAAATATAGTAAAATAGAAAAAGTATCAAAGCATAAATAAAATAAATAGAAATAGAAAAACTATGAAAATATAAAGAAGGTAGAAAGATAAGAAAAATAAATAAAAAAAATTATTTATTTATTTAAATAAAAAAAGTTTAAAATAGAAATGTAAATAAAAAATACATAATTGAAAAAAATCTAAGAAATGTTCAGAATATAAATAAATCTTAAAGTTTCAACATGTAAAAAAATAAATAAAACGTGACAAGATAAATCGAAACGAATTCCAGATTTGAAATAAAAAATACATATTGATTAAATTAAATTCATTCTTATTGATCCTCTACTCAGTAATTCTTTTTTATCATTTGTTTAACCTATTCAATGACAAGATTTTGTAATGTGAAATGATAAAACATGGACCATCAACACCTCAGTTGGTCAGAGTCAGTCATGTTGAGAGCAGCGCGTCGTATCACTGGAATATCTTCAGTGTGACTCGGAGGGACTGGAGCTGTACTGAGGTTCAGGACCTGGTGGTGGTGGTGGATGTGGATTTCAGTTCTGCTTCATGTGCAAGTTACAGTCGTGCGGAGGTTCCTGTGTGTGTTCTTCATGTGTGCATCAGCCATCCTCACATGTTCATGTCTTAAGGTGTTCAGATCAAATAAAGAAGTTGTGATATCAGGACAGTGCAACTCAGACAGATCAGCTCAAAATAATTTAATTTAAAATCTGATACTTTTTTATAAAACTCTGGTGCTTTCTTGTCTTATAAGTTCATTAAAGATCTGATTCATGGCTGCCATTGTGGCTTCCAATCTCAATCATTAAAACTGTTTTTAATATCATCAAATAACTGATTCAAACCAAACTGATCAATAACAGTTGAACAAACATCAGAGAGATAAGAACGACCTGAAATGACAGAAACATTTTTGACAAACATTTATTTAACGACTACTCAGATTTTTTGGTTTGCTCCATGTCCCATCTGCTGACATGGAGCAGGTTAATGACCTGTACTGCAGTCAGCCACCAGGGGGCGATGACAATGTTTTGGCCTCACTTCCGGAAGCCGTCACATTGTTCATCTTTATTTACAACCTGTGGTATGAAGTCATCGGAGAACTCTGCTGATGAGCTCAGACGAGGATCTGACGACAGATTCAGACGATAGAAGATAGTGAAAAGAGGAAAAACAAAGACCCTGATTATCTCAAAGTATGAATCATAAAGGTCGTACAGTCCGTATCTGTTTCAGATATTTTAGTTCAGAGTTACGAGCAGTTGTTAGAAACAAGTTTGTATTAAAATGAAGAAGCTGTGTGTTTCCAATCACTCTGACCCACTTCCTTAATTTGAGGAAAATCTAATTTATCAGATTCTGTCATTGTAGACTTCACTTCCTGTGGCACATTAAAGGGGGCGTGTCTTATGATGGTGACACACATGGAGGGGGGGCGAGGAGCTTCTAACACGGGACACCAATGTCTCTGGTGACAAAGTGCTGACACTCACACGATGAAGACACAGACGAAGATGTGAAGAGAGTTCGTGGTGATCAGAGCTGAAGGTGTCATGATCACATGACCTCTGCAGCAGAGGTAACAGGTCACTTCCTGTGTGTGTCTGCCCCCCCGGCTGCTCCACCTGAACCATGAGGAGGATCTGATGCTGAACGAGTCGGTGAGGAAACCTGTGAAACACAAACTCTGGATCTGATTCTCTGGATCTGATCTGGAGCTCAGGTCTGGAAGCAGCTTCAGAGACGGCCATGGCTGCTGTGAGGAACTTTCTCTACTGTGCTCGAACAGATTTAACCTTCAACGTGTCGTCGCCCTCTGGGACATGAAGTTACCACATGTTATATGTGCGTGTGTATGTGTGTGCGTGCTCTGGAGGAAGACACAAGCCAAGAGGAGCACCCGAGCGTGTTAAACAAACACACACAGCCGGCTGTCAGCAGACTGCAGGGAGGGGAGGAGAACAGAAGGAGAGGTTAGACAGGAGGAGGAACAGAGAGGATGCTGGGAAGGCGTGGGCCGGCTGCTCGGATGAAAACAGAGGAGGAGGGAACCTGAGTCTTTGTTCAGCTTTCTGTCTGGACACGGAGACTTTGGACTTTTCAGTCGGAGAAAATACGATTGACATTACTTTCCGTATCATCTTCCCACGGCTGCAGTGAGCTGAGGCTGCAGACGTCGTGTTCTCATGATCCATATTTCACATCAGGCTCAAGAATAAACTGATCAGACTTGGTGGTCAAAGGTCAGGGGTCACCGTGACCTCACAAAGCACGTTATCTCCAGAACCCAGCCCTGGCAAGACAGCGAGGGTCGGTCAACCTGACGCAGTGAGAGGAATTAATATGTATTTTTATACCTGTGCACCGGCTACTTTTGATGCATACAAGGTTCTAGTTTCCTGTTGTAAACTAGTTAAACAGTGCGTTTGGTTACCATAGTTACCAGGTTGATGCTGAGGTCATGTGATTAAAGGTGAAATGTGCTGGTATCCTCAGTCGGGTGTGAATCTTCCTCAGAGCAGTTTGGTGATTTGCTTCTTGGCCTGTTCCTCCGCTGCCCAGCAGGGGGCTTTGTTTTGTTGAGGGCTCTGACGCACTCCGCTCTGTTTGTGATCGTGGCGAATGTTGTCGGGGACAGGAAGCGTTTGGCGTCTTGATGGACTTCCCATCTTTCCCACAGAGAGCAGATCACAGAGCTGCAGCTTCCTCTCCCTGCGCTCGCACCACTTTCCCCTGAGCTGTCGTACGGGAGCAGCAGCTTCTCGTGCTGATTGTCTCCACTTTGTTCTGGTCTGTGACAAAGTGTGAATTTATTTTACCTTTACTCTGTTTAACCCTTTGACCTCTTCAGTAGAACTCTCCCTCGACTTTCTGCTGCAAAGAGAATATATGTTTTAACTAGGGCTACGTTGTAGCACTTGCGGGCCCGAGCACCTGCACGTTGAAGCCTGTTGCAGTCGGGGGAGAGAGCGGTCGATGACCAAGCGCACGTCTCCGCGTTGGATGCGTATACCTGTCTGTGGCAAGGATAAAAGCTTCACTTCCTGTAGCCACCAGGGGGCGCTGGGATTTCAAGTCATAATTTCTGTGTAGATGTCATCAGGCTGGGACTCTAGTCTTACATGTCTAGTTTGGACTCGATTTTACAATATATGTCCGAGATACAGAACCACGTGTTTTGATGGCGTTTAATCAAACTTCGACGCCATGATCACACGGCCTTAAAACCATATGAATATCTTCAGGGGGGGGGCTGTTGATACACACATGTAGTTTGAGTGAGATAGAACCATGAACACTGAAGTAACAGCATTTCGTGTTTCACGGCGAGTTGATGAACTTTGATGCCACGCCATTAATACTGTGTTTGACGAAAAGTCACAGTAATCTTATATCTTCATTTTCAATGTCTTGAGACCCATTTGATAGAGTTTGACATGGTTGAGGTCAGTGGATGAGGAGAAATACATCCAAGTGTAAGACATGCAAAAAACAAGACATTTCCTGTTTCCACCAGGGGGCGCTGTGATTTAAAGTCATGATTTCTGTGTAGATGTCTTCAGGCCGGGACTCTTGTCTTATGTGTCTATTTTGGAATCGATTGGATCGTGTTTGTCCGAGATACAGAAGCTCGTGTTTTGATGGCGTTTTATCAAACTTTGATGCCACGCCACGGTCACACGGTGAGACGAAAAGTTGATTTTTTTTTAAGTCAGTTTTTTTCTCCATCTTGTTGTGATGACACTCATCTGAAGTTGATTTGATGAAAGCCCTGGGACAAGTACGTCAAAGCAAAAATCACCAAAATGGCCACTAAATCCAAAATGGCGGGCTTCCTGTTGCGTTTTTCATAATGCTCTTTGTGACTTTTTTTTCAATGATTAGTCACGATACACATCTGGCCCGATTTTGGTGAAGATCGGTGGAAACCTAGGGGCTGGTTCTAGGGGGCGCTGTTGAGCCATTTTGCCACGCCCATTTCAAATTACTCCAGAATACAAAAATATCCGCACATCTTGAATTTCCTGCAAAGTTTCATAACTTTCTGAGCATGTCTAGACTCTGAAAACCCCCCCCAAAGGGAAATAAAAATAATAATAATAATAATAATAATCCTTACAATTTCAATAGGGCCTCTCACCTGACACCTTTGATGTCAGTGCTCGGGCCCTAACTAGCGACACACAGATGTCGATGACACACAACGTGTTACATGAGTGAGCAGGAACGTGTTGTAGGTTAGGGTTTGGTCATTTGGAATCATGTCTACATGAATACGCTCATATGTGGCACTGTGGATGTAATGGAAGGGCTGTAGCCGGCGGCAGGACGTCACCTCTAAACCAACAGGCTGCCTCTCTTACTTTAAACAACAGATATTTGCACAAGCGGAGCACAGATTCTGCCTTTTAGTTAAAAAAACAAACAATCGCCATAAACACTGACCTTAACTTAGTATTTCATCCTTTTTTTATGTCACAGAAACATTCTATCCACTAGGTACTGTCGTATCTTAGACTGTACAGTATACAAACTGTACACAAAGTCTTTATTGTCTCTGCAGTTTCTCCCAAAGGCACTTTAATAGATGACTCATGCTCCAGTCAGGCACTGTCCTTTAAACTGCTTCTTTTTTCCCGTTTCATCTCGTCGTCTGACTCTGTCGTTAATATTCTGATGATTTGAGACCCAGCCTCTGTAAAATCAAATATACGTGGTTAGTGTTCGGTGTCACTAGAACTCAATCAGGTACTCCGGGTAAATCTGATTGCTGTCGAAAATGACACAAATCTTTGGGTTGTGTATGTCGTCCACGCAGCTGTCGAAAAAGTTGGAGAAGTTGGAGTCCTTGGAGGGCGGCCTGCAGTACCTGGCATGGCCGAGCGTGTACTCGCCGACGAGCACTCTGGCCAGGAAGATGGTCGAAGTGATGTTTTTGGGCGTCAGCGGGATTTGACAGTACTTACTGGATTGTTTGGCATTCCGTGCAAAATAGGTCCCTGGAGGAGAGACGAGTGAGGAAAATGTTAGATTCTGACACAAAAAAACAAACGTGTGTCAAATTATTTCATGATGCTACATCACGGCAGAGTCGTTTACCTTTCCCGTAGACGTCGCCGTTGCGTCCTGTCAGCCGCCAGTCAAAGTTGAACTTGCATATCGCTTTTACATTGCTGCATGGGGTGCCGTGAAACAACATTTGCTCCTCGATATCCAGCGTACGTTTGACCTTTCGCAACTGTGTTTTCTTCCTTCGGGGGGCAAATTATAGACAACAAAGGTTTATTGTCCCAAAGCAGATTGCTTGTACTCTTTAAGTCCATCAAAGCTCAACAGTCTGGACACTGTGCGGTACGCGCTCAACAACACAACCATTGTGTACCTGCAGAAGAACTCCCACAGGTCCAGGTTCTGAATCCTCTGGATGGATTTGATTGGAGAGTCCATTGTCCTAGCGTACAATTTGGCGACTTCTTGGAACTCATGCGTGTCTCTGCCGAGCTGGATGAGCTGTGGACACACAATCAATCGTGAGTGGAACAGTCAAAGCTTGGCTGGAAATATTAAATCAAAACCAGTAAACAACTAAAACAAATTGTATTGTTGTTGTAAATATCCATGTTGTTTTAGCTCCTGTCAGAACTTGCAGTGTTGTTAATTTGTTTTGTATGCTACTGTATATTCATGGCTACATGACAAATAGTGTACGTGACAGTAATGTGTGTTACTTCGCTCACCTGGTAGGGCTCATCTGTGTTTATTTTCTCCCAGTGACAGGGGACAGGCAAAGCAAGATTATCACAAATAAACCTGAGAGAATAAGTGACAGATTGTTAAAACAAAACAAAGGCTGTGTGTATTTGTGTTATGTCATTTAATCAGTGTCATTCAAGAAGAATCTATTCTAAGATGTGTGCTTTTGGTGGAGAAATCCATCTTTCCTTTTTAGAGACTTTAACTGAGGGTCAGCAGCAGGGAAGCTCAGCTGTGGAGCACTTGGCAATTTAGGGTCAAATTTTAATGTATTCTGAGGGCGAGCAGATGTTTGAACCCTGACCTTTCATGCCAAGCATCCCGACCTCATCCTGCTCCCTACAGACGTCTCTCTCTTTTATGGAGTATCAAGACAAAAAGTTTTCCGCACGTTCACTTTAACCACCACATCTTACCTGAAGCCAGTCACAGAGTGGAAAGACCGTTTGATTGGCCGCTGCTTCCCTGTCGTCACATTGATCTGTCGCATCACTGGTCGGGAATTTAATACGATTAGGGCAACTTCTTCAACAGGATGAACTCAAACACATGTAATCCTTTTATCTATCTTTATTTACCTACATTAAGCTGCATATTGTGCACCTGATTTACTTTTGACTGTGCAGTGTCAGGCAGAGAAGTTGGGTCTGTCATCGCCATACCTGCAAAGTTCAGTCTGTAGGTGTACTTGGCCGTGTAGAACTCCATCACGCCGCGTTGGTTCCTGCTGTAGCACTGCTCAATCTGAGCACTGGTCACAGAGCACTCCGCACTGGGGTCAACCTGACAGGAAGAGGGAGGACCAGCGGTAAAAGTTTATTTGGAGAAGTTATAGGATTATTTAATTAAGTACGTAGTGAACGGATAAAATAAATGAATACATAAGTGGCAACAATTTAGATTATTCATTATCCAACCAAAAAAGGTTAAACATTAGTTTGTCCGAGCTGCTTTTATTCATTTACCGTGATAATAAATTGCATTTCTTCCTATTTTGGTCTTCTTTCAAATACAATCCACAACATTAAGTGCAATTAATGTAAATTATTATTAGTTGCAGTCTTAGTCTAACATTTAGGGCAGGAACAAATAACTTTTACTGTCAATAAAATATTCGAAAAACTGGGGGAAAAAATCACGATATCCTGAAGCACATGGACACTTCATCTTTATCCTTAAAATTTAACAAAATATTAAACATAAATTTTCAAATGAACTGGAAGCCAATGAGGAGGAGCTACAATCAGAGTCACATGACGTGTTTCAGCAGATTGGATGAGGAGCCTGGCTGCTGCCTTTTGGACGAGCTGTGGTTTGTGCAGGCAGGAGAACAGAGAAGCAGATAATCACCTAATCCATCATAATCAATCTGCTGGTGTTCAGTGTGAAGCAGGAGGTGTTCTGAGTTTTCACAACAGTTATCCTTCTACAGTCACACACACGTGATCTGCTTTTGACTGTATGTGCCTTAATAAAGTTGTCTTGACAGAAAGTGAGCGCTGGTGCTGCCAGGTGCTGTGTCCCTCGTCCTGTCCCGTCCCTGTGAACCGTACCTCGAACATGTGCCACACACCACACTCCGCCAGGTAGAACCAGCACCAGTTGGGCTCCCAGGTGTCCATCTCCTCGATCTCCATAGGCTCCTCCTCTGAAGCACTGATGGCTAACATGGCTACAACTGAAACAACAGCAGAAGCAAACTCTTTAGACCGGGGACGTGCAGCTGGAGTTTAAGCAGGTGTCAGGACCGGGGACGAGGGGGGTATTAGACCGAAGTTATTGAATAATAGTCATGATAAATATTTCCAAAAATTGCGCTAAATCACTTTTCCCCAAACTTACTAGCATAGCAAGCAGGACTCCCTGGACCTGTGTCGTGATTTTGGTGAGAATATACAGTATTACAGTGAAGTTATTGAATAGTTTTCATTATAAATAATTCCCAAAATTATACAAAACCACATTTTCCTAAACTTAGTACTGTAGCATAGCCAACAGGAGACCCTGGATCTGTGACATGATTTTGGTGAGAATATACAGTGAGGTTATTGAATAATCTCCCTATTAACAAAAATTATGATACATTACATTTTTAAGCAGGCTGTACATAGACACCCATGTTATGTGTCCATCACGGAGGACGACTCATATTGATGAAAACTCGCCTGTAGCCCTTTGTCTATCTTACTACGGTGGGAATTATGCAACGTTTGTGCTTTAACAACGTTTCGCTTATGACTTATTGATCCGAGAAGTCCGAATCTGTGAATGTCTTGCCAACTTTACTGAACTTGGCCGTGAGGACATTTCACCATGTAAACAAAAGCAGGGAAGTGATCACATCCAGCTAGCTTATCATGAGCGGCCGCCGCAGCCAGACTGTCCCCGGCGCTACAGGTGTCCCACCGGCCTCCTGCTGGGTCCCTGTCCTTACCGGGGGACGGAGCCTTCAGGCATTTTCGAACAAAGCACCAGAGAAGCCACGGACTTGGGCCGAGGGAGGATGACTAACGCTGCCTGACATTTTCACTTCCCTATCCGTTGTTTACTTTTACTTCCTGCTTGGTCACGCGCCGTACGTCAATGCCTCACTGGGACGTACGGGCCGCGGTGGTGTGCTGCCCTCAGTTTGTTCTGTCAGGCACAGAGCGGGTCCACACATCAGTTTAGTACAACTAGCAAATACAAACCGCCAGCAAAACTACAAACACAAATAGTAGCAAACGCAAAGGCTAAAGATAAATCCGAGTGGCTTGTATGGCTGTCTCCTGTCTGCCATGTGGCCCAAAGTAGTCAGCCTAAATCCCTATGAGGATCACATCATCTATGGGTGAGGCGGTGGACTATGGGCAGAAAAGGTCTCTGGTTCGTCTCTGGTTCGACTCCACGGAGAAACAACAAAAAGACGAACCTGGATTGATCTGTCCAAAAATCCAAGAGGATTCTCCCTACCCTGTCTAGTGCCCCTGAGCAAGGCACCTTACTCCCCCAACATCTGCTCCCCGGGCGCCGTACATGGCTGCTCACTGCTCTGTGTGTCCTGCACCAGATGGGTTAAAAGCAGAGGTTACATTTCCCTCCTTGCATGAGTGTGCTTGTGCATGACTGTGCATGTGTTTGGGACAAATAAATGTATCTTAATCATAGGACTTATCCTGGTTTAACCTTTATATATACAGTCTATGCTCTATGGCTTTAACACAGTGGAAAAGAGAAAGTGAAACACTAGCCAAGCCCCTCAAACAACTTGCGATTGGTCAAAAACCATAAGTTCCACATGTTAAATAAATATATAGTGAGAATCCCAAGACTTTGCCAAATCCACATGTAGCGTGAGGGAAAGCAGGGATATTGATAAAGTTGCCACAACGCCACCTGGGGAGTTTCACCTCCAGGAAATATTAATATATGCTAAGTGCGACAGCACAGGTTCCTTACATCACAGGGGCAAGAGACGTGTTTAAACGAATAGAAAATTACTTAGATATAATCAAATACATATGTAGTGATTAAAATGGTTAACAGGTGACCGTTAAATGTCAATTTGGTTCACCACATCTATCCAGAATGACCAGGACGGGAGGCTGAGATTTCCGAAATATACAATTTCTTCCAACAGCTGCAAATTATTTAAAAGACAGTGACATGTGCAAAAGTTGAAGGACTGGCTTGGACTAGATATAAATAACAGATTAAAAGGAGAGAAATTAAAAGCTCCAGACCAATTATAAAACGCTAAAACATCATGCATTAAAACACACACAGCAAACTTTAAAACACACTGCAAGCGATATAATCAAACAAAAAGACAAAAGAGGGTCTCTAATGGATGGAACCAATTACTCGCTGTTATTATAGTCCTTACACCTGGCGTGCACAGTCCCAATCTACCATAAATATTGCACATTGCCATAAAACAAAATAAAATTAAACAAAGAACCCAATAATCAAACCAAATAACCAGAAAAAAACTAAAATTAAACAAGGCCAAATAATCTAAATTAAATATAAAGTTTGGAAAAAACAGTGACCATAACTATCCTGCCGAAGCAGCCCTATAAAACAAACATGAAGTTAGGTCACACAATTTAAACAAGTTGATCAAAGTGTTTAAAAACAGTTACAAACATAAAACACATCATTATATCGTACCTGTAATTCATTAAAATAAAGCAGGGACCGCGTGTATCCACGTCGTCGCCGACACCGTCACACAGACCCGCACCTGCTGAGCTCACGCTGCAGTTACTCACACACCCACACTCATGACCGGCAGTGGGGAGAGAGAGAGAGAGAGACAGCGCTACGGCGTCCCTAAATAGACTCCGCCTTCTCGTCAGGTAAATTGACACGTCACCAAGAATTAACCCCGTTACACATATAACCACAATAAACACACAAAACACACAAAACACTTGAATTAAAATAGCTGACAACTGTACAGGACTGGGACTCAACTGCTGTTGAATAACTCGTCGTGTAGAGATCATTTAAAAATGGTAAGACATTAAAACACAGGCACGCACACCTCTCAGAATAAAGATTATCATAACCAGGATACAATATCCAAATTAGCAATAATACAAATAAACTCAAATTTCTAGGGCTTCAAAGCAGCACTGGGCGGGCCGAGCACATGCATTTTGAAGCGTTGCATGCGTTTTGCCTGAAAAAAATAAATAATGAATCCTTACAATTTCAATAGGGCCTCACCTGACCTTTGATGTCAGTGCTCTGGCCCTAATAAAGTCAATGTGAACACGTTCTAGGGGTCTCGGGGGGCACCGTTGAGCCATTTTGCGACGCCCATTGAAAATTCCTTCAGAATATGTACATTTTCACCACTTTCTAACTTTCTGCAAATTTCGGTAAGAATTTGAGCATGTTAAAGCCCTCAAAAAGCCAATTAATTTGCCTGAATAATAATAATAATAATTAAAATTCATACCTGCTCCTTCACCCTGACGACACGCTGCACCTTGCAACCCACAGAAATGCACTTGAAGGGTACGAAAAACCCGACGGAGAACTGAACGACTCGGTCAACAACCTTCACAACCTCGTCCACTCCATGCTCAATGGAACCAGCTCTTTGTCCCACTCCGCAGCCAACGACCCCATCTTTCTGGTCAGAATTTGCCATAAAGGTTCCGTGTGTAGAATTTAGTCACATCTAGTGGTGAAACATGTTGCAGCTGAATAATACAAATATCAAGTATTTAATGAAGTTAAGTGGGCACTTAGATCAGAGGGGCTTGGTTAGAATGGACAGTATGTGTGCGTGTTTTGGGGTGGGGCTTTGTTTTGGGAAAGAATGATTTCCGGGCTTTGTGGTCAAAGATCCTTTGCATTGATGTCATGTCTCCACGTCAGCTGGAGCAGTCAGCACATGCACAGAGCCTCTTAATTTCCATGGATATTTGTATAATCAAATTGAGTGCTCTGCTCCAGGCGGTAAGGCAGTAGATGCCTGTCGCATGTAGCCAGTCCTGTTCAGTGCTGACCCCACAGGATGAAGAACCTTCACCATCACGATGAACTCACTAAAGATTTTCTGATTTGCAGCCATTACAGGATCACTTGAAAATGTCAAAATATAATGACAGACCTGCTTCTGCAAAGTTTTTCCTTTCGATACATTTTGATAATACTTGGTTATAATCTCGTCATTATGACTTTTAATAGTTTAAGCATAATGTTGAAACATACAACCCCAAATCAGAAAAAGTTGGGACGGTATGTTACACTTAAAATTAAAAGCACATTATTTGATGTTTGACCTCAAATGTTATTGTTTAATTGCTTTTTTCAAAATAAACACTAACATATTTCTAAAAAATTGGGACGGTAAAGCATTTACCACTTTGTAACGTTGCCATTCCTTTTCACAACACTTTAAAGCGATTAGGGACCGTAGAGGAGGACATATCCAAATCCCCCTGTTCCTTTGAGGAACACCGTTTTTAAAAATTCAGTTCAATTCAAATTCAAAGATCTTTATTGTCATTATACTCAGGTAAAATAAAATTGTATAAGGCTTCTCTCATAAATCTATAGTGTACAAATATAGATCAGAACTTTTCTTTACTGACACACATCATTTATTTAAGTTACACATAAGCTCTATTACAAAAACAATTTTAACAAGAGAAGATACTGGAGATGTTCAGGTAACCACTCATCTCTAGCTTGTGTTCACTCAATTTGGCTTTTTATCAAAATAAAAAAATAACATTTTGTTTCACGGCACGTTTCTATATAAGGACACTTTAAAATATATGATAAAAAATAACCATAGCTGAAATTTCTAGGGCTGCAAAGGAGCACTGGGCGGGCCCGAGCACATGCATTTTGAAGCGTTGCATGCGTTTTGCCTGAAAAAAATAAATAGTGAAAAATATTGACAAATAGAGCTGTTCAGGCTTGGACTCTGATCATGAGACCGAAGTTTGGTGGTGATAGGACAATGCACGGTGGAGTTATGACAACATCGTCTCCTTTGGTGAAGGATGAACCTTCGCCGTTGACACGGTTTGAGGAAATGTCCCAGTTCTGAGAGAGAAAGAGACGTGACCCTTGCAAGACATAAAGTTTCCTTTGATCTAGGAAGACTGACACTGCAGGAGTGGAGTTGTTTGTTTACGGCTCAGCATCAAAGGATTCATGGTCCATATATGTCCGCGTTACAGAACATTGTGTTTTATTGGCGTGTAATCAAACTTTGACGCCACGGTCACACCGTGTGACGAAAAATTAATCCCTCAGTCAGTTTGTATCTCCATCTTGTTGTGATGACACTCATCTCAATTTGAAGTTGATCCGATGAAAGCCCTGGTAAGAGTACATCAAAGTAAAAATGTGGAATATGGCCAAAATGGCCACTAAATGCAAAATATCAGGCTTCCTGTTGTGTTTTTCCAATTGCAGCTAAATACTTTTTTGTTTGTCTGGTCATGATACACCTGTGTATTGATTTTTGTGAAGACCGGTCAATGTGAACACGTTCTAGGGGTCTCGGGGGGCACCGTTGAGCCATTTTGCGACGCCCATTGAAAATTCCTTCAGAATACGTACATTTTCACCACTTTCTAACTTTCTGCAAATTTCGGTAAGAATTTGAGCATGGTAAAGCCCTCAAAAAGCCAATTCATTTGCCTAAATAATAATAATAATCCTTACAATTTCAATAGGGCCTCACCTGACCTTTGATCAGTGCTCGGGCCCTAAAACTAGAGCTACGTTGTAGCACTTGTGGGCCCGAGCACCTGCACGTTGAAGCCTGTTGCGGTCGGTGGAGAGAGCGATCGATGACCAAGCGCACGTCTCTGCGTTGGATGCATTTTGCGCACTGAGGCAAGGAAAAAAGCTTCACTTCCTGTGTCCGTCACGCAACGTTGATCCTTGCCTGCTAATTGCTCATTACGGTCCACGCTATCAACGTGAACATTTTATGTAAATCGAATGATAGTTGTAAAACAAAGCTTACTTACTGTTGCCAGTAGGTGGCGCCATCACTATTGTTATGCACAGACATTTAGATCTGTTCAAGTAGGCGCTCTGATGAAGCGTGAGCAATTTTGACTCAATTGGACAACAACTTAATTTTCACACTGACCAGTAGGTGGCGCTATGACCCTGAAACTAATATTTATATATGGAGCTGTTCAGATCAGGATTGTGATCACAGGTCAGTAGTTCGGAGCCGGTTGGATAATGCAGAGTGGATTAACAAAGTACTTCCTGTTTCATGGTGAATCAGTAGTTGGCGCTATGACACTCAGGAAATATTGACACAGAGCTGTTCAGGCTTGGACTCTGATCAGGTCACAGAAGTTTGGTAGTGATAGGACAATGCACAGTGGAGTTATGACAACATCGTGTCCTTTGGCGAAGGATGATCCTTCGCCGCACATCAATGTTTACACGGTTTGAGGAAATGTCACAATTCTGACCATGATCCAATGACTTGACTGAGCTCATTTGAGCTGTATATTGTAAAGCAGCCAGGAGTGGTTCATAAAAGTATAAAACATGTCACTTCCTATAGCCACCAGGGGGCGCTGTGATTTCAAGTCATAATTTCTGTGTAGATGTCATCAGGCCGGGACTTTAGTGTTACATGTCTAGTTTGGACTCGATTGGACAATATATGTCCGAGATACAGAACAACGTGTTTTGATGGCGTTTAATCAAACTTCGACGCCACGGTCACACGGCCTTAAAACCATATGAATATCTTCAGGGGGGGGAGGCTGGTGATACACACATGTAGTTTGAGTGAGATAGAACCATGAACACTGAAGTAACAGCATTTCGTGTTTCACGGCGAGTTGATGAACTTTGATGCCACGCCACGGTCACACGGTGGGACGAAAAGTTGATTTTTTAAGTCAGTTTTTTTTTCTCCATCTTGTTCTGATGACACTCATCTAACTTTTATGTTGATTTGATGAAAGCCCTGGGACAAGTACGACAAAGCAAAAATGGCCACTAAATCCAAAATGGCGGGCTTCCTGTTGCGTTTTTCACAATGCTCTTTGTGACTTTTTTTCTATGATTAGTCACGATACACCTCTGGCCCGATTTTGGTGAAAATCGGTTATCTGGAAACCTAGGGGCTGGTTCCAGGGGGCGCTGTTGAGCCATTTTGCCACGCCCATTTCAAATTACTCCAGAATACATAAATAACCGCACATCTTGAATTTCCTGCAAAGTTTCATAACTTTCTGAGCATGTCTAGACTCTGAAAACCCCCCCAAAGGGAAATAAAAATAATAATAATAATAATAATAAGAATCCTTACAGATTCAATAGGGCCTCTCACCATTCGGTGCTCGGGCCCTAATTATGTAAAAAAGAGAGATTTCAACAGGATCATCTATTCAATCTATAATTATCTATATTTCTCAAATGACAATCCAATTGTTCCCATGCTCCGTACCAATGAAATGACTTCATGATTAGAGGCCTCAGCTTTTTGGTACAATGTCTGAATGAAGCCTTAGTGGTGACTGAACTAGACCGAAGAAGATGATGTGATATCATTTGTTGACGTTCTTCATCATGTGTATCATTTCTTCATTTTTAAATAAACTCCTCACTTACAAAATAACAAAAACATCAAGATGTTGAAGGTAAACAGAAAAGATGTGATGAACGGCTGTTGTGTAGGGAAGAGTCCAGCAGGGGGTGCCACCTCCACACACTGTCCACTAAGTCCCTTTCATTCGTGCACTATATGGACAAAAGTATTGGGACGCACCCCCACAGACTCGGGTGTTTGCATCTGACCTCACAAACATCTCCTGGATGAAGAAGGTCCCCACAGAGACGATCCAGAGTGTTGTAGATGCAAAGAGGGGACCTGCACACAAACACACACACACACACACACACAAACAAACAAACAAACAAACAAACAAACAAACAAACAAACAAACAGCTCCACTTTAATGCCCAATTTAGGAAAAGTCAGAAAAGCTCCTGGAGGTGTAACGTGTAGGTGTCCCAATACACACACAAACCAGGGAGACACACACAGGATTTTGGAGTGTGGTAGTAAGCGATGTGTAAATTTAGAATCGATTGTTAGTCGATACATTTTTTGATTAATTGATCACTAAATGGATAAAAAGAGAAAAGCTAAATTTGTCTGTTTCCAGTTGTTAATTTTACATGTGAATCTTTGTGCTTTATTGTTAAGTTAATTAAGTGTGAGAACAGTTTCCACTATAACCTCAAAGGAACCTGTGTTTAGCTGAGGTCACGTGACTCAGCAGCACAGCACTGAAGCTGTTGAGGATCCTGTAGTAAACACAGAGAAGAAGAAGATGTTTCCTTCAGGTGAAGTTGAGCTGCTGGTGGACGTGAAGGCTTTAATGTGAAGTGGTTCCAAACCTGGTCTGAGGACCGGTTCTCACCTGGGTCAGCTCTCAGGTCTTCACTGCTGCAGATATTATCTTTCAACGAATATTTGTCCAAAACGACTGAAATGATTTCCATGAGTTCCTGTGGAGAAGTGGGCGTGACCCATAAAGCACTCAATACAGTTTGGAGCAGATCCAGGATTCTTCTGTCAATTTCTTACACATGGCGAGTGAGGTTGTTAGCGTCTCAGATTCTGATAATAATACAAATGATAATGTTATAACGATGATGGTCGAGAACGGAGGGAAACCTTGTCCTCTATCGTTTTGCTCCTCCTCTTCCTCTGTCTCCGGGTGCTCCACACCTCCTCTTCATCCTCCTCTTCTTCCTCTATTCACATCACTGACTCTGCCCTACATCTCTCTACCTTCCCTGAGGACTGTCTCTCTCTCTCTCTCTCTCTCTCTCTCTCTCTCTCTCTCTCTCTCTCTCTCTCTCTCTCTCTCTCTCTCTCTCAACCCTCCTACATTCTGATGAGTCATGTGACACCCCCCACCCCCACCTCTCCCTGGTGACCAATCACACCCCCAAAGGAAAGCTTAACACACACACAGAGACACACACTAAACACACAACATTGCTCGCTCGCCCCGGCTCTCATCATCATCACTACTGTCAGCAGAGAGAGAGAGGGCGAGCGAGCGAGAGGGAGGCAACATAACAGGGAGAGAGGAGGACAACAAGCCGGAGAGGAAGGGAAAGAGGAGTCAAGGCGAGCGCCTGAGAGGAGGTCAAGGGGGAGAGGAATATATTCTACCAGAAGAAGAAGAAGAGGGAGGAAGAGGAGGAGGGGTCAGCGGCGAGGAGGAGGGGGGAGGTTCTCCCTGGATGAAGGAAGAGCTCTGGGAGTCGTTTCCTCCCGGCCGCGATGGAGCGAAGCGAGGAATGAGGGCGGATGGTGAGAGCAGGGAGCAGCAGCAGCAGTGGAGGAGGAGGTGGAGAGGCTGGAGGCGGAGGAGGAGGTGGTGCAGGAGGTGCCACCGCCGGAGCTGGGCGGCGCGGGAGGAGGCGGCACCGCTCCCGGAGGAGGCGGCTCTCGGCCAACTGCCTCGGCGCCGAGAAGATGTCCCCCGGGTCGAAGAAGGTGGAGTGTTTCTCCCCCATGCTGTGCCACTGCAAGGTGGCCTGCACCAACAGCACCATCTCCCTCATGTTCGGCTGCAAGGTGGGTGGACACTTCCAGAGCTCCACCCACAGGAGCGGAGGAGAGAGAGTGGGGCAGGTCACGTGGGGGGGGCGTGTGTGAGGTCACAGCAACGGGTTGAAAAAGTGGATGAAACCAAACATCCTCAGAAGATTGTTTTAGTCGCTTTGTTTCTCTAAACCCTGAAAGTAGAAATCTGAAGATTCGGAGCATCAGAAACATCAGTGATGCAGAGCAGGAGTCATACCTCCGGGGCGCGAGTAGAGACGACCTCCGGGGCGTGAGTAGAGACGACCTCCGGGGCGTGAGTAGAGACGACCTCCGGGGCGCGAGTAGAGACGACCTCCGGGGCGCGAGTAGAGACGACCTCCGGGGCGTGAGTAGAGACGACCTCCGGGGCGTGAGTAGAGACGACCTCCGGGGCGTGAGTAGAGGCGACCTCCGGGGCGTGAGTAGAGACGACCTCCGGGGGGCGAGTAGAGACCACCTCCGGGGCGCGAGTAGAGACGACCTCCGGGGCGTGAGTAGAGACGACCTCCGGGGCGTGAGTAGAGACCACCTCCGGGGCGCGAGTAGAGACCACCTCCGGGGCGCGAGTAGAGACGACCTCCGGGGCGTGAGTAGAGACCACCTCCGGGGCGCGAGTAGAGACCACCTCCGGGGCGCGAGTAGAGACGACCTCCGGGGCGTGAGTAGAGGCGACCTCCGGGGCGTGAGTAGAGACGACCTCCGGGGCGTGAGTAGAGACCACCTCCGGGGCGTGAGTAGAGACGACCTCCGGGGCGCGAGTAGAGACGACCTCCGGGGCGTGAGTAGAGACGACCTCCGGGGCGTGAGTAGAGACGACCTCCGGGGCGTGAGTAGAGACGACCTCCGGGGCGTGAGTAGAGACGACCTCCGGGGCGTGAGTAGAGACGACCTCCGGGGCGTGAGTAGAGACCACCTCCGGGGCGTGAGTAGAGACGACCTCCGGGGCGCGAGTAGAGACCACCTCCGGGGCGCGAGTAGAGACGACCTCCGGGGCGCGAGTAGAGACGACCTCCGGGGCGCGAGTAGAGACGACCTCCGGGGCGCGAGTAGAGACGACCTCCGGGGCGCGAGTAGAGGCGACCTCCGGGGGGCGAGTAGAGACCACCTCCGGGGCGTGAGTAGAGACCACCTCCGGGGGGCGAGTAGAGACGACCTCCGGGGCGCGAGTAGAGACCACCTCCGGGGCGCGAGTAGAGACCACCTCCGGGGCGCGAGTAGAGACGACCTCCGGGGCGCGAGTAGAGACCACCTCCGGGCCGCGAGTAGAGACCACCTCCGGGGCGCGAGTAGAGACGACCTCCGGGGCGCGAGTAGAGACCACCTCCGGGGCGTGAGTAGAGACCACCTCCGGGGCGTGAGTAGAGACCACCTCCGGGGCGCGAGTAGAGACGACCTCCGGGGCGTGAGTAGAGACGACCTCCGGGGCGCGAGTAGAGGCGACCTCCGGGGGGCGAGTAGAGACGACCTCCGGGGCGCGAGTAGAGACGTCACACGATAGGCTGTCCGGGTGCCTGTCCCTTCATGCTTCACTGAACCGACCAATCGGAGGCTCGTTTGCTCCAGTGCTGAGGCGTGATTGGCTGTCGGGGGTGCGTCAGTGGCAGGCACGTGCATGTGTGGTCGTCATGTGCTCTGCAGGGGAACGCCACCGGGCCCGAGAGCAGTCACACACACGATGGAGCTGTCGGCTCGTCTGTAGAACCCAGCGACACTCACACGTTCCAACACTGAGACGTTTTAAATCATATCACTGATGGTTGATTGAACTGTTCATATCAGATTCATAATGTTTTCACATCTGAACCCACTGAGGTGATTATTCTTTCCTTTGCTCATCATGGAAGTGACGGACACATCAGACCTGCCTCCTTCTGTCAAGTCCTGGTGAGAGGAAGTGGAGGAAGTAGAGGAAGTAGAGGAAGTAGAGGAAACAGAGGAAACGGAGGAAGTGGAGGAAACAGAGGAAGTGGAGGAAGTAGAGGAAACGGAGGAAGTAGAGGAAGTGGAGGAAACAGAGGAAGTAGAGGAAACAGAGGAAGTACAGGAAGTGGAGGAAACAGAGGAAGTGGAGGAAGTAGAGGAAGAAGAGGAAGTGGAGGAGGTAGAAGAAGTGGGGGAAACAGAGGAAGTGGAGGAAGTAGAGGAAATAGAGGAAGTGGAGGAAGTAGAGGAAGTGGAGGAAACGGAGGAAGTAGAGGAAGTGGAGGAAACAGAGGAAGTAGAGGAAGTAGAGGAAGAAGAGGAAGTGGAGGAGGTAGAAGAAGTGGGGGAAACAGAGGAAGTGGAGGAAGTAGAGGAAATAGAGGAAGTGGAGGAAGTAGAGGAAGTGGAGGAAACGGAGGAAGTAGAGGAAGTGGAGGAAACAGAGGAAGTAGAGGAAACAGAGGAAGTACAGGAAGTGGAGGAAACAGAGGAAGTAGAGGAAGAAGAGGAAGTGGAGGAGGTAGAAGAAGTGGGGGAAACAGAGGAAGTGGAGGAAGTAGAGGAAGTGGAGGAAACAGGAAGTGGAGGAAGTGGAGGAAACGGAGGAAGTGGAGGAAACAGAGGAAACAGAGGAAGTGGAGGAAGTAGAGGAAGTGGAGGAAACAGAGGAAGTAGAGGAAGTGGAGGAAACAGGAAACAGAGGAAGTAGAGGAAGTGGAGGAAACAGAGGAAGTAGAGGAAACGGAGGAAGTGGAGGAAGTAGAGGAAACGGAGGAAGTAGAGGAAGTGGAGGAAGTGGAGGAAACGGAGGAAGTGGAGGAAGTAGAGGAAACAGAGGAAGTGGAGGAAGTAGAGGAAACGGAGGAAGTGGAGGAAGTACAGGAAACAGAGGAAATGGAGGAAGTGGAGGAAACGGAGGAAGTGGAGGAAGTAGAGCAAACGGAGGAAGTAGAGGAAGTGGAGGAGGAAGTGGAGGAGGAGGACGCCTCCCACTTCCACATCTACATCTGTGGCGCTCTCATCCAGAGCGAGTGGGCGCAGAGTCTCACTGAAGGACACATTGACATGTAGCTGCAGCAGGAACATCTCGTCCCTTTTCTGCTCAGAGGTCATCAGGATGTGACCTCTTCACCTGCAGCAGCAGGGCGGACATGTTGGTTCTGTGAGGACTCAGCAAACCGTCTGTTCCCTTCTCTCCCTTCTCTCCACTCGGTCGTCATGAGAATCTTTGTGTCTGTTGCTCGAGTGACGTGACGCCTCAGCTCGCCTGCAGCCTCCTGACACTCCTCCGTCTGTGGTCATGTAGAAGCTGTGGTACAGTAGATGTTAGTGTCTCTCTCTGCTAGAGGTGAGAACAACAGTTGGCAGAAGATGTGAGGAAGTGAAATGAGCAGCAGCTGCTTGGACGCGTGTTTGGCAGGCGACCAATCAGAAGTGTTCGTTCACAAGGAATCAGGGAAGAAACATGTTTTTTCATGTTGAGAATTCTCACCTGGGATCTTCATTTAATTTATTTAACACATCTTTTAGCTACAACCTTTGGAAGATGTTCCACAGTTGAAAGAGCACTGAAGAATCTTAGAAATATTTGGTTTTCAACAAAACAATATGCATGTCCAGACAATTACTTTCTTTGTCCATTTTTCAATTGTATACAATATTGTTATACATGGTATTCAAGTATAGTGTGCAATGCATAGAAGAAACAACAAACATCAAACAGTGCTCACTCCAAGAGAAAAAGAGGGGGGATAAGAATAGATGATTGATTGCATACATAATATATTAAATTAAACGAGGAAAGAAAAAAGAAAAACAAGTAAATGAAAACAAAACCAGGGATAAAGAAATAGTTATTGTCCACTCCAGAATGTAGTATCATAGGTGCTATATATGCTTTTCCGAGAGGATGGTGTATGATGTACGTAAGTAGGGAGAGTTGACAGATAGCCGCACAATCAGAGGCCCAGAGCGATATTAATTAGTAACCCTCATTGTATTAAAAACGCAGAGACAGGACCCCATCGTTTAGTAAAGATAGACTTTTGGAGCCTTAATGAATATGTGATTTGATCCATTTGGTAGATGTCCCATATTTTTTGGGTCCATATATATGTGGGTGGGTCTGGTTTTAACCATTTGATGGTTATACATTTCAATGCTGCTGTGAGTAGTATGTTTAGCAGGTATTCTTTGGCCCTCCCATTCAGGCCTTCAGGCGAATCTTATAATTATTAAAGCTGTTTTCAGACATGAACTGAATTCTGCACATGTTCCAGAAATATCCTTTGTGTCTGATACGTGATTAAAGGTGAAGCATTTATAGATTTAAACCACAAACTGAGACATGAGATGTTTTTCAGTATTACTTTCCTCTAGTGAGTTATGAAGGTTTTTTTTAATATAAAAGTTCTGCATAGTTAGAAGGAGCAGTCTGTGGTAAAGGGAGCTCCTCCCCCCCGACAGAAAGCCCCGAAGCTCCTGAAACACCTCGTCAGTTCTCCAGACTTCATAAGAATACTTTTACTCAAGCTGTCGGCTCATGATTATATTCTTATTTCCTACAGTGGATTATATATAACCATCCTCTGCTTGTCCTTGTCCACACGGTGGAGTCGACACTGAAGGTATCAGATCGTCTCCTGTTGTATAATCTGCTGAGTTGCTGCAGCTCAAACTTCAAACTAGTGTCAAGAAAATGTTTTGTGAATGTTCTGCCAACAACAAATTCAAAGAGTCCTTCAATCAGCTTCTGTAAAACTCACTGTGGTAAACTGTCAGTATCACATGGTCCTCATCAGTTGCTCTTTCTGTTTACATGTGTATGTCTCCGCGCTGGCGACCCCCAGTGGTCAGAGGCAGAATTGTTTCAGGTTGTTTCCATCCATTTCTATGTGAACACGTTGCAAACATCTTGAGAGAATTTTCTTCAAACTTTGTTGCAGTTGGATCCAAAACACTTGAAGTAAATCGGATAAGAACTCTCCATGACTCCATTCTACATAAGTCTTCTTCTTCTTGGCGTTTCAGAAGTACAGGCACCAGGATGAGGACTTGTCCCCCCAGGACCAGAGCTCCGCCCAGCTGACGGAGGAGGGGGGGCCCGAGCTGGTCCAGGTCGCAGAGAAGAACCTTTCCCAGATCGAGAATGTGCACGGCTACGTCACCCACGCTCACATCTCGCCCATGAAGGTAGGCCTGTCTGTGTGGAGTCACTCCTCTTCACTGTGTTCACGTCATCCATCAGAGGAGAAACAACAAACACTGAGACAACAATGAGCGTCTCCTTCCAGACTCTCGTGAAAAGAGATGAATGTTGTTTGTACCTGATCATCTGTAAGAGATGTTGAAGCTTCCTGTTATCAACAGTTCAGGTTCATTGTGCTTCAGAAGCCAGTGAAGTCAGAGCTTCTCCTCTGTCTGTTTCTGTTCTATGTTCATTTTAACCAATGAACCTGTTTCTGTCCATTAGTCACCTTCACACACACACACACACACACACACACACACACACACACACACACACACACACACAAACACAAACACAAACACACACACACATGCATGGAGGACGGGGGTCGTTGATGTCCATGTGGATCACATGTGTCCATGGAAACACTGCTCTGGTTCTGAAGCTCGTACTCATCTGTACCTGTTGCTCCTGTCATCACACACACACACACAGACACACACACACACACACACACACACACCATCCTCAGTCAGAGACTCCTCGATCAGTTTCAGCTTCTTTTGAAACAAGTTGAAGAAATGAATGATTCACTCCATCAGCATCTTACAGTTTAAATCAACACGAACTGTTACTGAACAACAGCGCCCCCTGTGGTGATCACCTCTGTGTCTGATTGGTGAACTCAGCAGAGTCACAGAGAACAGACGCTCAGGGAGAGAAGGAGGAAACTTTCTCTGGTTCAGTCTCACTCTCATCCAGCTGCTGCTTCAAAGTGAAGAAGTTGCTTTGTGTTGATTTAAAACTTCCCCTGAGGTCTCTTAATCTTAATGTTTGAAGAGATTAAAACGTTAATATCATCATTTTGTGTTGATCATAAACAACAAAATGATAAAACCAACATGGAACCAGTTACCACTGATAAATGTTGCAGCTGATTTGTCAAGATATGGTTTGAAGTCAAACGTTTGGTCCTCTCAGTCACATGACTCGTCCATTGCTGCTGTGGTTGTGTGTCATGTGACCACTTTGTCACAGTCGACTATGTGTGTTTGTGATGTTAATGTCGCACTCTGCCAGTTTAATACAACTTAATAACGAGTCAGGATCTGCACTAATCACTTAATAATAAATAACTTTTGTGTCTGTGTAAGCTTCGTCAAGTCTGACGCTGTTTAAGAGACCAGTTGCATCATGGGAAATGTAGGCTGTGGTTTGACTCGTACATGAGACTGAAGCTGTCTCAGTTAGTTCGACTGAGTCACAGCAGCTCATCTCCAGCGTCTCGTATCGAAGAAACACGTTGATCCTTCACACACCTTGATCCTTCACACACGTTGATCCTTCACACACGTTGATCCTTCACACACGTTCATCCTTCACACACGTTGATCCTTCAAACACGTTGATCCTTCACACACGTTGATCCTTCACACACGTTGATCCTTCACACACGTTGATCCTTCACACACGTTCATCCTTCACACACGTTGATCCTTCACACAAGTTGATCCTTCACACACGTTGATCCTTCACACACGTTGATCCTTCACACACGTTGATCCTTCACACACGTTGATCCTTCACACACGTTGATCCTTCACACACGTTGATCCTTCACACACGTTGATCCTTCACACACGTTGATCCTTCACACACGTTGATCCTTCACACACGTTGATCCTTCACACAAGTTGATCCTTCACACACGTTGATCCTTCACACACGTTGATCCTTCACACACGTTGATCCTTCACACACGTTGATCCTTCACACACGTTGATCCTTCACACACGTTGATCCTTCAAACACGTTGATCCTTCACACACGTTGATCCTTCACACACGTTGATCCTTCACACACGTTGATCCTTCACACACGTTCATCCTTCACACACGTTCATCCTTCACACACGTTCATCCTTCACACACGTTCATCCTTCACACACGTTCATCCTTCACACACGTTCAACCGATCCCAACTCTCAGCTCTCGTGTCCACACACACTGTCGAGTTAGGAAACGCCTTAAGAGTCAAATATCTCAAATTGAAACAGAAGTGAACAACGTAAAAAAACTAAATCTATTTTTCCCATAGTTTTGGGAAACTGCGACAAAAATATGTCATCTTACGCTGGACAATGAATACAAATTTAACAAATAATTAACTCATAAATGATAACTTTATTAATGTTGCACAAGGTCAAAGTTTATAACAACACTTTAAAATATTTACAAGTTTGAATAAATTGTAGTTTATACAAATGAAACTTATCTTTCTGATTCTATTGATTCTATTATTTCTGACCTGATTTTGAATCTGAGAGGAATCATAAAGTTTCTGCTGAGATCTGATGTTTTAACTTCATGTTGCCGTGGCGACACACAGCATGAGGAGAGTTTCTGCCCCCGTGTGGCGTCAGGATAGAAGGACAGCTGACTGATCAGAGGTTAGATCTGAGGTCAGAGGTTAGATCAGAGGTCAGGAGACGACGAGCTGAGACAAGAACATGACGTAAAGTCCACGTTTCACATCTTTGAATGGAAATAAAAAGAAAGTTTCTGTTTCTTCTGTTCTCTCTCATTCCTCCTTCCTCATCCCTTTATCATCCTCCTCCCTCTCTCCTCCTCTCTCCCTCTTGCTCGTCCTCTCTCCTCCTTCATCCCTTCTCCCTCCCTCCCTCCTCCTCCCTCTCCTCCTCCCTCACCCTCCTCTTCATCCTCCTCTCTCCCTCTTGCTCGCCCTCCTCCTCTCTTTCACTCCTCTTCATCCTCCTCTTCCCTCTCTCCTCCTCTCTCCCTCTTGCTCGTTCTCTCTCCTCCTTCATCCCTTCTCCCTCCCTCCCTCCTCCTCCCTCTCCTCCTCCCTCCCTCCTCTTCATCCTCCTCTCTCCCTCTTGCTCGCCCTCCTCCTCTCTTTCACTCCTCTTCATCCTCCTCTTCCCTCTCTCCTCCTCTCTCCCTCTTGCTCGTTCTCTCTCCTCCTTCTCCCTCCCTCCCTCTCTCCTCCTCCCTCACCCTCCTCTTCATCCTCCTCTCTCCCTCTTGCTCGCCCTCCTCCTCTCTTTCACTCCTCTTCATCCTCCTCTTCCCTCTCTCCTCCTCTCTCCCTCTTGCTCGTCCTCTCTCCTCCTTCATCCTTTTTCCCTCCCTTCCCTCCTCCCTCTCTTCTCCTCCCTCCCTCTCTCCTGCTCCTCCTCCCTCTCTTCTCCTCCCTCCCTCCTCCTCCCTCCCTCTCTCCTCTCTCCCTCCCGCTCTCCTCTTCTCTCCCCACTCTTCATCCTCCTCCTCCCTCTCTTCTCCTCTCTCCCTCTTGCTCGTCCTCTCCCACTCCTCTTCATCCTCCTCTCTCCCTCTTGCTCGTCCTCTCTCCCTCCTCTTAATCCTCCTCCCTCCTCCTCTCTTCCACTCCTCTTCATCCTCCTCCTCCCTCTCTCCTCTTCTCTCCCCCTCCTCTTCATCCTCCTCCCTCTCTACTCTTCTCTCCCACTCCTCTTCATCCTCCTCCTCCCTCTCTCCTCCTCTCTCCCCCTCCTCTTCATCCTCCTCCTCCCTCTTTCCTCCTTTCTCCCTCTCTCCTCCTCCCTCCCATTCCTCTTCATCCTCCTCTCTCCCTCTTGCTCGTCCTTTCTCCTCCTCCTTCCCTCCCTCCCTCCTCCTCTCTCCCCCTCCTCTTCATCCTCCTCCCTCTCTCCTTCTCTCTCCCTCTTGCTCGTCCTCTCTCCTCCTTCATCCTCCCTCTCTCCCTCTCTCACATCTTCTCTCTCTCTGTTTTCCATCTCTCATTCTGAACTCGCTCTTCATGCTCCTGACTCTGTTTATGTTTTTTCTGTCTCTTGATGAGTTTCTTGTATTTTGACCTCTCCGAGATGCCGTCTCCCCCCCCCCCTGTAGGTAGTGTCTCTGGAGTGCCTCTTTGACGGGTTAGGACAGCAGCCCCCGGAGCCCCCCTCCCCTACGTCCTCCACCCTCTACCCCCCCCACGGAGAGGACAGCCCCCTCCCCTCCTGCTCCTCCAACCCCTACCCCCCGATCCAGGTAACCCCCACCCGCCCCACTGTTGTCATGCTACAGCCGTGTTCTTTTAACGTGTTATAATATGTAGCATCGTATGTTCCTCCGTGTTCGAAGAGAAGAGTTGATCCATCGCCTCCTTCAGGTTGTTTCAGGAGCTTCAGCTTTGAGTTCATGAACATCTGGACCGGGTTAACATCTGGCCTGGTTCAGTCTGTCTCTAGAGTAATGACTCATGACAGCTCCTGAAAGTGAAGCCAATCGTCTCCATCGCCCCCTGGTGTCCCACTGCAGTATAGGTCATAAACCTCCTCCATGTTAGCAGATGGGACACGGACCAAACTAAATACTCAAAGGAGACGTTAAATAAATGTTTATCAAAGATGAATTCTGTCGTTTCAGCTCGTTCTCATCTCTTTGATGTTCAAGTGTTTCTGATCAGTTTGGTTTGAATCAGTTATTTGATGATATAAAAACAGGCTGAGACGTGATGATTGACAGCTGAGACTGACTCCTGATTGGTCGAGCTCATGCATGGGCGGGACCTCGCAGTGCACCGGCTCCTCACCGTCTGTAGTTTAAATGGGAGGAAGTTACAAAGTCCAGGAAGCTTTGTGATGGACGTAGAAAGAGCAAATGTGCAGTAAAAGAAAATATTTTCTCTTTTACATATAAATATACATGTCAAAATATTAAGATGTAATAATACCAAGAGGTTTGTTTTATAATTAGAAAGAAATGAACAGGATTCAACCTGAATTATGAATAATTCATGTCATGGAGACCTAACATTTTAATAGTTGAGAATTACAATAACTTGGTTCACATCAGACGAACGCTAGCAGCTGTGGTCGCAGAGTGAGACCTTCACTTCACCGGAACCTCACCTGCTGGGACTTTCCTGTTTGCCATAGTCTTCAGTGGCAGAACCTTCACTTCCTGTTCTTCCATGTTTCCTGCGTGTTTGATCTGCGACGTCAGCAAGCAGCTATCTCCACACCTCCGCCACGAGGAAGCAATGAATGGATCCTCACATCCCACAGAGACACTGGGAGGACCAACTCTACACTTTTCATCTCTTCCTCCTGTTGCTCGCTCGCTCTCCTCAGCAGCACCATGGCAACACAGGAGATGAATGCCCACAAAGGAAATCCTGACGACAGAAAAATGGAGGAGGAGGAGGAAGAGGTAGAACCTGCAGTGAAGGACAAGGACAGATTTAGTGAGGCTTTCTGTCAAAGATTTACAGCAGCTCTCATGTATATTTAGCACCGAGACAAAAGACTCAGGCCATGAAATGACTCGTCAGTAATACTTCTTCATCCTCTCACCTCTGCTACTCACCTGCAGCAGAGGATTCTGGGAGATGACAGGTCAGAGGTCGGCTCTCTTCACAGCCAGCAGGGTTTCAGCCACGCATGCAACATCAGGGGAATCCTGTAATCAGCCTCATACATAAATATTAAAAGAATCGTTTCCATCAGAGCCCGATATTTAAATATATGGTCGGACCAAAGTTTGGGCACAAAAAATTCTGAAACAATTTATCGGCTGACATCAAAAATAGATAAAGTCCAACCCAAAAAAGAAGTGTATGCATATGAATAAAAAGAAAACACAAATACGACTTATTATAAAAACTATTTTAAGATGCATTATTAAAACATACAGTATGAGTATAAATGCACATCTTTTCTGTAATGTATATTTAGTACGTTTTTTTATTTTCAATTATAAATTGACAATTCTTGCATGCAACTAATAAATTCAGACTAATTACTCGATTGTAAAATGGTTCTAAACTTTTGCATGGAGTCCCGTGGTTGGCTCCGAGGGGACGCTAACACTTGAGGGTCCCGAGATATTGTTGTAAACTGAGGACACGTTCTGTCTTTTTGCTCCAATCTGTTGATTATGTTTCGATCATTTCAGTTATTTTGGGCTCATGTGATGTCATCAGGATGTGGGTCATCTGCACAGATATGTAAATCAATACATTTCCTCAGGGCGATGACCTCTAGTGAAAACATGACATCATAAGGTAGTGGAACAATAAACACCAGCTCTCCTTAGAAGTTATTAGGACCTGATCTGTACCGACGACTACTTTGTGTTTGGATGAATTATGGTGAAGTATTCATTAGTAACAGGACATTTTGTTAATATATGCATGTCAGTTATATACATCAGTACTCAGTTATTACAACAGTAATACATCAGTACTCAGTTATTACAACAGTAATACATCAGTACTCTGTAGGTTATTACTACAGTAATACTTCAGTACTCAGTTATTGCAACAGTAATACATCAGTACTCTGTAAGTTATTACTACAGTAATACTTCAGTACTCAGTTATTGCAACAGAAATACATCAGTACTCAGTTATTACTACAGTAATACTTCAGTACTCAGTTATTGCAACAGTAATACATCAGTACTCAGTTATTACTACAGTAATACATCAGTACTCAGTTATTACTACAGTAATACTTCAGTACTCAGTTATTGCAACAGTAATACATCAGTACTCAGTTATTACTACAGTAATACTACAGTACTCAATTATTGCAACAGTAATACATCAGTACTCAGTTATAACTACAGTAATACTTCAGTACTCAGTTATTGCAACAGTAATACATCAGTACTCAGTTATTACTACAGTAATACTTCAGTACTTAGTTATTACAACAGTAATACATCAGTACTCAGTTATTACTACAGTAATACTTCAGTACTCAGTTATTGCAACAGTAATACATCAGTACTCAGTTATTACTACAGTAATACTTCAGTACTCAGTTATTGCAACAGTAATACATCAGTACTCAGTTATTACTACAGTAATACTTCAGTACTCAGTTATTGCAACAGTAATACATTAGTACTCAGTTATTACTACAGTAATACTTCAGTACTCAGTTATTGCAACAGTAATACATCAGTACTCTGTAAGTTATTACTACAGTAATACTTCAGTACTCAGTTATTGCAACAGTAATACATCAGTACTCAGTTATTACTACAGTAATAAATCAGTACTCAGTTGTCAATTACTACGTTATTTCACCAGTACTCTTTTACTATTAATTAATAACTACACTAGTTATGTCAGTACTCAGCAGTTAGTTACTACGTTACCAGATTACATGAGCAGTGAAAACAGTTAACGTCGTGTGTATGAGAAAACAAATAGCTGCCTCTTACTGTGCTTTTTATAAAAATGTCATATTTATATATTTGTAAATTTTTTCCCAGTTTTCATTCAGTGTGTTATTTTGTTTTCATTGTGCGTCTCCAGGTGCTGTGACTACCTGGACTCTGAGTTGTGTAAATGTAGTTTAGTCACCGTGTTTTCATCACAGCTGAGATAACTCTGCAGTTTCTCCGTTAACTCGTTGTAGTTTAAAGTAGGACAGAGGTCCCCCCCCCCAGCCCCCCCCACTAGAAAGGAGGGAGTGGGAGGAGCCTCTCCGGCTGCGCTCTCTTTAAACAGCCTCTCGTTCGCCCTGCAGTCTGTTGTTCTGAGGCTGGGAGCCGCTGCTCTCTCTCTCTCTCTCTCTCCACCTGCTGAGCGATGCTCTCTCGCCCCGGCAGGTTCACCCCCCCCCCCACCCCCCCGAGGCTCCTCTCGCTCTCTCTCTCCCGTCCAGTCTGGCGTCTGACGACCACCATTTGTTACGGAATGTCTGCCACCGCCGCCACCTGCTCATGAACTAACCGGAGGAGGACGACCTCAGTGTGTCTCCACCCCCCCCGCCCCCCCCCCTCCGGAGCTCCTCCATCAGCTCCTCTGCAGCTCCCTGTCTGTGTCTGTGAGGAAGAGGAGGAAGAGGAGGAAGGAGGGGGGACACAAGGTGGATTAAAGCGTCTGCTCTCCAGCCAGCGCCACCTCCGCCCCCCCCCCCCGCAGCCTGCTGCAGGAGCCAGAGGAGGCGTGAAGGAGGCGTGAAGGAGGCGCACGCCACCTTCACCACAGCAACAAGCAGCATGCTCAACTCAGTGTGGTACGCCAAGAAGATGGGCCGCCGCATCATGGGAACCCTGAGGAGAACCAAGCGGCTCCACCGGCGCCTACTGGTAGGTCACCCCCCCCACCCCCCATTCATAAAAACATAAATCCTCCAGAAGGTGAGGAGGTGGGGGGGGGGGGGTGCTGCACCGTGCAGCATGAGTCATGTGTGCGTTGATCATGCACAACTCTGACCGGTGTGTGTGTGTGTGTGTGTTAGTGTGGGTCGGCTGGATGAGGTGGAGATCTGCTGCTGCGTCATGTGAAGACTGTGTGTGTGTGTGTGTGTGTGTGTGTGTGTGTGTGTGTGTGTCTGTGTGTGTGTGTGTGTGTGCGTGTGCGTGTGTGTGTCTCTGCTGCTCAGTCTGGAGGAATCTCTCTGATCCCAGGACGTGTCACGGCTGAACTCCGGTGCAGAGGCAGCGTGTGGATGTGGAGATTCACCTGCATCACAGCAGCATCATGTTCAGTCCAGATGTGTGGAACCCCTGCAGTAGCACATGCCTTCCCCTGCGTTGCCTAGCAACCTGCAGGCTCCTGACACGCAGCGCTGCCTCGAACACGATGGTTCACAGGCAGGAGGAATAACACACACAACCTGGATGTTGGTGACACTGAAGACGACATGAAGCTGCACATTGATTCATCACATCTTCAGGTCCTGAAGGAAAAAGACTGAATCATCGCCTGAAACTGCAGCTGGTTGTTTATCTTCACTCACAGAAACATCAGGAACGACCTCGGACTCAGGTTCCGTCCACGCTAACGCACCTGAAAGCTGTGGTCACATGACTCTCAGGTTGTTGAAGTGTACGTAAACATCTTCAAGCCACACACACCACTCCAACTTCTGAAGATACCCCGACCTGGACGACTTAGAACCTTCACAGACACGTCACATGACCATTCACCTACACCGGTCACGTGATGTAAACAGGAAGTAGATCCTCCTCTGCAGTTGGTTGCTTAGTAACAGAAAATCCTCTAGAGGAGGAGCAGCGATGGTGAAGAGTCAGAGCAGAGACGACGAGGTGGAAGTGTTCCTGACGTAGCTGCTGAAGAGCCAGGTGATTCCCTCTGGTGGTGGAGGAGACCAAACACGGAGCTAAAACTGAGGAAACACTGAAAACAAACCCCGGACGAGTTGTGATGTTCGTCTGTGGAGGAAACATCTGTTTGATCACATGTCAGAGCAACAGGAGACAAAACGAGTTAATCTCTGAAGTTTAAACTGTTTCATCTTCTGGTTCTTCACTGCAACGTGAACTCCTGCAGCTCAGTGGACACGGGAGGAAATGAAAGAATCAATATCAACAACATTTTTTGAAAGTGTAAGCTCCACATGTTCCACAGGAAGATATGAGGAACTGACTTTCACTGTCACATGACTCAGGTTCTTCTTTACGGTAACTGGTTCGTGAGCAATCAGATTTGTGGTAGTGTTTCTTGACAGAAGCTAATGTGACGGATGAAATATGTTCGGGACCCGTCGGTGCACTCGTGATCACGGAGTGGAGATCTGGGATCAGTACATCAATCGACCAATCAGGCGGTCTCAGCTACCTGGAAATGACAGAAACCATCTTTGAGAAACATTTATTTAATGTTTACTTATGAATTTTTTAGTTTGGTCCATGTCCCATCTGCTAACATGGAAGAGACAGGGTTTTTTACCTACACTGCAGACAGCCACCAGGGGGCGATCCATATGATTTGGCCGTCATGTCTCAATTTACAGTCTGTGTTCTGGCTGGAAACAAACATTACCAGATTACATGAGTAGTGAGTATATTCAGATTACTATTTTATATTTAGTTTTTCCAGTTTTCATTTGGTGCGTTTCTTTTTTCATTGATGGCTCCAGAAACTTTAAAAAGTCCAGAAAACATCTGTTTCGCAGCTTCTGAATTATGTATTTAATGTATCACTTATTTAGCTTCTATTTTTAGAAGATTCAAGATTTTTATTGTCAAATGAACAGAGATAACATGAAGCAGTCGCTGGCAATGAAATACTTGGGTCACAGGCTCTCGTTAAGCAATGCTCAGTAGTTTCAACCAAAAAAATAAAATAAAAATAGAAATAGTATAAAATAGAATATCAAAAATTAAAATATAAAATAAAATATATATATTTAAATATATATCTTTACAGATGAGGAGAAAAATAAAACAATAGTTCAATTTGTGCAGTAGTGCAAATATTCAAATATGCTCATTACGGTCCTGGTGCAAATATTCATATTCAAAATTCAGAGGAGTTTAAAAGTCTTATCAAGTAAGTATAATCAATTCAGTTTCCTACACATGTTCATACTCTAACCAGCCATCAAATGTCTATGATGAGAGTGAGAGACACGTTATTCTGAAATGCAGATGTAGTCAACAGGTGAAGCTTTATCAGCACCAAACATCTGAAAGCCTAATTACTGATTACCGGAGCTGCAGCCGAGCTGAGGTGTGTGTGTTTGGCCTGTAGGTGGCGCTGCAGACCCACAGCAGGGCTCGGGCACTGATCCTAATCTCGTCAGAGTGGAGTCAGTCAGATTCTCTCAGTTGGTTTCAACACATGTTTATTTATTCACTGTGACACGTGTTGATCTAAAACTTATTGTCATGAATCTTCGATTTCCAGATTCCTGCACTTTCACTTTCACTCAGCGGTCGATTTCTGCTTCATCGTTCACACGACACTTTCATACATCCAACCACACATGTAGATATTTACATGGAGGCAGATCAATATATTTTGAAGACTTCAGTTGTGCATGTGGAGATGAGGCGTTCAGGGACGTAAAGCTTGGTTAAAGCTCCTCCCTCCAAACCACAGCCGGGCTCCTGGATCTCAAATCCACTTATGAAATCAGAACTCCATCCCACTGCACAGCGCATGTTGTCATATCAACGCTCTATGTGGGTTATTCTGGGGCATATTTTATGATGTATAAATAATTTGCCCATTCATGATGTAGCCAGCGCAGAGACTGGATACTATCAAGTCCATGTGTTGACCAATCAGGTCTCAGCTGATCCCACGGTCACTTAATATGTTTCTGTAGGAAGTTCAGAGGAGAAGATGATATGAGATCAGATTCTTATTTTACTCTCTGAGTTTAGTGTTTGGGACATTTCGAACACACCAAATTTTATCAATTATTTTTATATGATATTAATTATGAATGCTATGTCAGTGTTAACTCTCTGGTTGTGTCTGCTCTGGGAGATGGATCCACTGAGACTCAGGAGGAGGTTTCTGTTGAGGATCTATGAGGCCAAAAGGGATTTGTGAATATTTTCTAAACTAACTAAAACAATCTCTGTTGATATGAGCTCAGTATCATTTGTAATCCTCGTCCACACTAACACACCTGGACTCACATCATGTGACCACTGTCCCTCTGGACTGGGGAACTGTAACAGATGGGGAGAGGCAGTGGACTAGTGTCAGAAACTTGGACTATGGGCAGAAAAGGTCTCTGGTTCGTCTCTGGTTCGACTCCACAGAGAAACAACAAAAAGACGAACCTAGATTGATCTGTCCAAAAATCCAAGAGGATTCTCCCTACCCTGTCTAGTGCCCCTGAGCAAGGCACCTTACTCCCCCAACATCTGCTCCCCGGGCGCCGTACATGGCTGCTCACTGCTCTGTGTGTCCTGCACCAGATGGGTTAAAAGCAGAGGTTACATTTCCCTCCTTGCATGAGTGTGTCTGTGTTTGGGACAAATAAATGTATCTTAATCTTAATCTCTAATGACATCTGGTCTCCTGCACATGTAAACACATTTCTCAGAGTTGTGTGGAAGCAGCCTGAATAATAATCCTGAGTGTTGGTTTGGAGTCAGAATCAAATCCTAGACACGCTGCAGACTTCTCTCCAGAGGATGAACCAGCTGATCTTTCCTCTGGAGCAGTTGTTGAAACAAACTTTACTTTTTCCTCGACTGTAAAATCTCTGAGCAGTGAAATGTTGGAGTTGGTTGTAGACACGGACTCAACTCTGAACACACTGGAGCTCATCTAAAGACAGATCTGCTGCAGCTGTTCACCAGCAGCTCGCCATCATCACCAGCCTCCGGACGCCGGCGCTACCCACGAGTCCTCGTCACATTCCTCCCTCGCCGCTGACGCTGACACGAGCGACGCTGCGCCTGCGTCCGGGGGCGACATTGATTATTCATGCACCCAGTGGAGCCGCCCCCCCCACCCCACCCCCATGCTCGTGCTGACATGTGCCACGCTCATTGAAGCTGATTAATTGGCCGGGGAACGAGAGAAGATGAGAGGGAGGGTGTCACAGAGAGAGGGGGGGGGGTAAAGTGGGAGTGTTATCGTGCTGCGGCGCTGAAGCTCGAGTAACACGAGTGAGTTGGGATCAATTGCCTCTGATGCAGATCCACAACCAGCTCGTCCCAATCTGAAGCCTCCGTCCTTCATCACTGAACCTGCTCCTCCAGCCTCCTCCTCCACCCGGAGCCGCCTCCAGCCGGAGCCTCCTCCAGCCGGAGCCTCCTCCAGCCGGAGCCTCCTCCTCCTCCTCCAGGAACATGACCACACATTACCCCCGGCAGGAGTTCGCCTCCAGGGCCATGAACGGCTCGGAGAAGAAGCTGCCGCGGGTCCACATCAACCTGCAGGAGTCCCTCGCCCACCTGCACCCGCTCCAGAGGCAGCACGCCATCGAACTCCACCGCCAGCAGCAGCAGCAGCAGCAGCCCAGACCTCCTCAGGTCCAGACCTCCCTGGCGACCTTCACCGCCTGCACTGTGCCGGCGTCCTGCCGAGCACGCAGTCGGTTCCTCAACCTGCGGGACAGCGTGAAGAAAAGCCCGACCAAGAGCACGGCCAAAGTCAGCAGCAGCGGCAGCGGCGGCGGCGGCGGCCATGGCTCCAGCAGGACGGAGATCCCCTGGGTGCCCTTCGCCTTCAGCAAGGTACTTCAGGATCCACGTGTGGCGTGCGGCTGGTGGGACGCCGGGACGCTCCGGTGTCTGAAGGAAGGAAACAAGAGTCAATCCTCACGTTTCTGCTCAAACTTCGGCTTCATATCTCTGTTAGCATCAAATGTTTTAGTTAAAGGTCACAGGGTCGTTTGAACCGGTGAACATGTGGAGGATGAAAATGTGTGTGTCCGTGTGTGTGTGTGTGTGTGTCTGTGTGTGTCTGTGTGTGTGTGTGTGTGTCTGTGTGTGTGTGTGTCCCTGTGGGTCCTTGTTGGTCTGTGTGTGTCCGTGTCCTCTGCTGTCAGTCAGGTTCAGTTACTACGACTGTTGTTCTGAGACGCTCGTCTCTGCTTCGTCATTTCATCAGTTTTCAAAACTACTTCTTATTTATTCATATTTTGTAGATTTCTTTTCTTGAACTAATGGTTCTAAACGCTATGAGCTGGATTTTGTTTCAGACTTCACAAAGTTCAGTTATAGATTCATATGTTGATTTCAGCGCCGCTGGTTTGTCACTGAAACAATCAGAATCTGTTCAAATTAAAAAAAAAGTCTGTATTTAAATACTGAAAACATGAAGAAAAGAAGACAATAAGTTAGTTTAGAGTAATAAAACTCCTTTAATATTACATTGACAAATTTATTATGAATTCTAAAACCTCAAACTATATTTCCAATTCTTTAAAAGAAGTTAATATTTAAATTACACATGTTGTGTTCGTGCTCAGCTTTAAACGTCCAATGTTGTGTAAAACAAGTCAGTTAGTCTCAACCCATTTATTTATATTTGACATTATAATAACTGAGTGAAAGTGTTGATCAGAGTTATTGTTGATGATTCATAAGTAGTTTTGTTGATCCCTTCGTTTGGAGCTCGTCACTGGACCGTTACCCCCCCCCCACGCTGGTCCAACCCGTCTGTGTTGTTCGGGACCAATTAAGCCCGATTACCAGCGGCTCCCTGAGCTCCGGCTGCAGATGTGGGGCTGGACGATCGATGCGCTCAATGTGCGGAGGCTAATTTTAGCGTCTGTTTGTTTTCCATGGGCTCCGGGTTCTGCTGCTGCAGCACAAACTAATAAACCTCTTCGAACCACAGCGGCACTTCCTGCCCGCGGCTCGGCGAGCGCCTGCTGTTGCATAACGGAGGTCACAGTGTCGAAGGCCACGCCTCTTTGTTCATGTGGTTTGATGTGAGACACGACTTCACGTAGGAAAAGTGAGATTTCCACTGTTTTTAAAAGGTTTTACAAGTAGAGCAGAAGGTTCCAGCTGTTTGTTGTTGTGATCCTTTTTAAATGAAACCGTGATCATCTGCAGGTTGAGAGCAGTTCCTCATGAAGACGTTAGAACGTCCAGAAGCAAATGTTCAAAAGGAAACTTCAGTGAAAGGAGAATATTGTTCTTCTTCATCGCTGCATCGGATTATTCACCCTGACCCCAGGACGTGTTCCTCACATGTTCCTCACATGTTCCTCACATGTTCCTCACATGTTCCTCACATGTTCCTGACGTGTTCTGCAGGATCTGTCAGTGTCTCTGGACATGTTCTGGATCTTCTCCTGCAGCCTCCTGGTAACATGTGTGTAACATGTCCTCGTCCATGTGAGGAACCAGCAGGAGAACATGTGGAAGCTTCCCAGAGAGCGAGTGGACGTGTGGACGAGGTTTCTAACACGTGACGTGAAACTGAAGAACACAAAGATCTCAGGATGAAGAAGAGGAGCCGGACACGTAGAAGACGAAGACGTCCACTTGGAAACACGAGGAGGTTCCAGATCTTCTGGTGATGAGGCCGACGCCGTGTGGGAGGAGCTGGAAACAACAACACTGATCTGTCCACAGCAGAGTTTATGATCATAGATACAAACGTAATGTTTCTGTCCAAAACTCAAACGAAGGGAAAGTTTAACATCCTCTTTGGTCCTGATCCCAGTCCTGCTCTCCAGAGGATGAACCCTTTCATTCCCCCCCCCCCCCCCCCCCCCAGGGTAAACCACCACACTAACATGTTGCTGGGGCAGTTGTGAACGTGACCTTTGACCCTCTGTGCTGATGTCAGTGCTGCTCCGAGTTAATACTGAAATATCTGCTGCTTTTTAAATAATCATAAAAAGGACACCCCCCCCCCCCCTGCTGAGACTGTACCGAGGGACTGAGGATTTCACACACACACACACACACACACACACACACACACACACACACACACACACACACACACACACACACACACACACACACACAGGTCAATGGCTTTAATCTTCTCACAGCAGCAGACTTTGTCACATCAGAATTGTCTGAAAGTGTCAGATAATCTGTCAATCACAGAACGTCTCTCTGCGATTGGCCGACCTCTCTGACTCGAGCTCCGCCCACCTGGCACCTGAGCATGATCACAACAAGCAGACCCGGGTAGGGTCACACTGGGGGTCAGCGTCCACTAGCTCCTCCTCCTCCTCCTGCTGTTCATCTGTGCTGCACTGTGTTTGTTTAACCTTTGACCCCTCACCATGCTATTGTTCAGCAGGCCGAGGCCCCGCCCTCCTCCTCCATAATCCCTGTGATCCCAATCTCGCCAATCCCAGCCGAGACCACCATCATCCCTCCGACGTCACAGGTTTTTTTGTTTTCTCTTTTATTTCCCTCCACTTGTCTTTCTCTGTGCTCCCTCCATCTGTACATTCATGTCTTCTTGTTTTCGGCCGCTCGTCTTTCTGCCGTGGCAGCGTAGCGTTGGGCTGCGTGGCGCCCGTCCAGCTGAGCCTCTGATGAAGTGAAGCAGATTAGAGATAGAAGCAGCGGGAGAAATGCCACACTTCCCCCATTTGACTTTAGCGAGCCCATCTGGCTCCTCCCAGGCAGAGGGCGAGCGAGCAGGCGAGAGAGACAGAGCCCGGGCCAGGGATTGAGCGGGGGGGGGGGGTTGATATGAGGAGGTGCTAGAAGAAGAAGAAGTGACGGAGCAGTCTCTCCATCCTGCAGGCTTTGAGTTGATCTTAGGCTTCATGCTTCAGCACTGCATCTTCTGCAGAGTGAGATGTCACCACGTACGTACGAGTGTGTGTCCAGTGTGTGTTCAGTGTGTGTTCAGTGTGTGTTCAGTGTGTGTCCAGTGTGTGTGGGAGGAGCTCAGGGTCTGTGCATGGATGTTGATGGGGGGGGGGGGTTCATAGAGTGAAGATGTTTTGTGACTCTGTGATGTCTCCTCTCTCCTCATGTGATGTCTCCTCTCTCCTCATGTGATGTCTCCTCTCTCCTCATGTGATGTCTCCTCTCTCCTCATGTGATGTCTCCTCTCTCCTCATGTGATGTCTCCTCTCTCCTCAGGCCAACCCTCCTCCTGTGGTGGTGAACACGGACAGCCTGGACACGCCTCCACACGTGAGTTCAACCTGATCACCTGACACTAACAACTAGGGATGGGGGAAAAAATCGATTCTGTTACAAATCGCGATTCTTGTGAATGATGATTTTAAATCGATATGCTGCCTCCCAAATCGCCGGGGGGGATATAATGGGGGAGCAACATCACCCCAGAGAGCATGTTGACCAGCTCTTGTTTTTGCACAAGAATCTAAACATACCCAAGCACTAGCTTTGCATCGCCTACATGCAAACAACAATAGCCTACTTTTTGTTTATTTCAAAGTTTATATTTTAAGTAAACTTTTATTCATTCTATTTAATTTACCTTTTATTTATTGTTTAAAAGTAGCATGAGTTGCACACATTTCTTAATCTGTCAGTTTGTGTGCAGTTGACAGGGGCTATACAATAATAGGGCACATTTTTATTTATTTTCTCTATTGGCTGCCCGGCAGTCGTTAAGTTAATGTTAATATTTGAAATAAAACTTGTAAAGCTCTAAGTGAATTTGACTGTGTTGTATTTGAAGGTATGATTCAACATTTTTCCATGGTCCAGTATTTTTTTTTAAAAATAACCAAAAGAAATCCCAGGAAATCGTAATATCGCATCGCAATACTTACAGAATCGCAATACATATCGTATCGCAACCTAAGTATCGTGATAGTATCGTATCGGGAGCTCCCTGCTGATTCCCGTCTCTAATAACAACCAGGTGTTGAATCACTTGTTTCTTAATTCCTTTGATCTCTGCAGAATCCCTGTCTCCTGGTAGAATCTCGTTGGTTCATAAGTGTCCAACAATGAACGTGCATTTGAACCATCGTGTGTGGAGGTGGAAGACGTGTTGTCTCCTCTCTGCTGACGGAGATGAACCCTGTGGATTTATCAAAGTGTCCGGTCGGGTCATGGACTGATC
>NC_083648.1:835375-867875 GCF_963576545.1 Limanda limanda | reverse complement strand
TAAATTCTTTATATTTAAATTCTTTATATTTAAATCCTTTATATTTAAATTCTTTATATTTAAATTCTTTATATTTAAATTCTTTATATTTAAATTCTTTATATTTAAATTCTTTATAATTACATTCTTTATATTTACATTCTTTATATTTAAATTCTTAATATTTAAATTCTTTATATTTAAATCCTTTCTATTTAAATTCTTTATATTTAAATTCTTTATATTTAAATCCTTTATATTTAAATTCTTTATATTTAAATCCTTTATATTTACATCGTTTATATTTTAATTATTTTATATATACACCAGGAGCAGGTCCTCTCTACGGAGGCAGCCATGTTTTTAACATTAGCTCAACTTTAAACCTGCAGAAACACAGAATGAAACTGGACTGTGTGTCTGTGTGTGTGTGTGTGTGTGTGTGTCTGTGTGTGTGTGTGTGTGTCTGTGTGTGTGTGTGTGTGTTTCAGGGTGAATGACGTCATCCTGAGGGTGAACGAGGCAGATGTTCGGGATGTGACCCACAGCCGGGCGGTGGAGGCCCTGAAGGAAGCTGGTTCTCTGGTCCGACTCTACGTCCGCCGGAGGAAGCCGGTCTCTGAGAAGGTGATGGAGCTCAAACTGGTGAAAGGACCTAAAGGTAACAGACGCTGCAGCGAGAGCATCACTCTGAACTGTCAGTCACACGAGTCCCCCCCCCCTCACTTCCTGTCCACCTGGCGTGTTGCAGGACTCGGCTTCAGCATAGCAGGCGGCGTGGGGAACCAGCACATCCCGGGCGACAACAGCATCTACGTCACCAAGGTCATCGAAGGCGGAGCCGCACACAAAGACGGGCGGCTGCAGATCGGAGACAAGCTTCTGGCGGTAAGAACTCTCACATCCTCACAGGATTCATCCACGATGTTCAACCAGCGACAGAGAGAACCTCGGATCATTCAGGATCCAGTCACATGACTTTTAAATGTTTGTTTATGAGCAGAGTTCATCTCCACACCAGTGACACCTAGTGGCAGGAGGCGTCACTTCCTCAGGTTGTCCATCCGTCTTATCTCAAGAACATCCAGAGGGGATTTCTTCAAATGAGTTTCAAATGTTTATTTAAACTCACAGATGAACTGATTAGAGGTCAAAGGTCACAGTGACATCATATGAGCCTGTAAATTAACTGGCTGATGAAGACAAACTACCATAGGACGGAGATTCTAGTAAAATATGGATAAAAACATTTAACAAATAGTCGTTCATTAAAATTCAGCAGCTTAAGATTGTTTAATAAAAAAAACTAAATTTCATTAGTGATTCATTTAATGTGAGAAAGGTATTTTCATTTATTTCCGAATGGATGATATGTTCATCACAGTGAAGCTGTTTCCTTCACTGTGAGATTTGTGTTATATGATATTTTGTTTATGTGGTCTTCTCTCAGGTGAACAGCGCCTGCCTGGAGGAGGTGAGCCACGAACACGCCGTCACTGCCTTGAAAAACACTCCTGACGTGGTCTACTTGAAAGTGGCGAAACCCAACAGTGTCTTCATGAACGACAGCTTCGCCCCCCCCGACCTCACCAACTGTAAGTCACCACCTGGATTCAGTCAAAATAACTGTCTCCCAATTTTGACTCTATTTTTCTTATAATTAGAATCAAACAACATGATTCTTTACAGGAAGCGTTCAGCGGATTTGAAACAGAACTGTGAAATGAAGTGAAGTCTTTTGTCTCTACAGTCACCAGATGAACTGTAGATTAGCTAAACTCTTTCAGATCTCAGCTGCTGAACAAAACAATGTTTACAGAAACTTCCTTTTCTCAGCTTCTGAAGCAGATACAGACGTGAAATTAAAATATTTCATTTTGACATTTTAAAAAACAAAACACACATCTAGCAAACTGGCAGAGATCCTTCTCCTCTGCTCTTCTTCCTGCTCCTCACAGACGTCTCTTCATTCTAGTTTCTTGTGTTCATCTGTTCTGTAATCTGCTCTGATATCGCTGCTGTTGCTAAGATCGTCTGACATCATATCAAACATATCAAACATTATATCAAACATCATATCAAACATCATATCATACGTTTCATCTGGCTCTTAAGGGAGAAGCACTTATACCAGACTCAGTCTTAAAGGTTTATATATATATTTATATATGTATATATATATATGAGGAAGCTGCTATCGGACAACCTGGACCAATGAGGAGGAGCTTCGTCCAGGAAACGATCAGAGACATCTGACGTCACATTGACCCTCGATGTTCCTCGTAGAGCAAACTGATCGGAAACAATTTTCAATTTAAATTGATATGTACAGTGTAGACGTCCTGTGGCCGCCATGTTGGATTGACGATTTAGTCTTAACCACGCCACCGCGAAGGTGTCAGGCATCGTTCCCCTCGGACGCCATGCTGTCACAGAGCCTTCCACCACCAAAGCTCGTGTGGAGGTTGAGACGCGTGAAGAACGAGCTGCAGCTAATGAGGGGGGGGGGGGAATCTGAACCAGGTCTGACGAAAGAGAAATGATTCTGTTGAGTTCACTCTGACTCCAGCTCAGCAGCAGCAGGGACACAGACACACACACACACACACACACACACACACACACACACTTCCACCAGCTCCACAGATCCGATCCCGAGAGATGAGATCAGATTATTGTCACGGTGAAGTTTCCTGTTTTCTTCCGGTCGTCGAGCTGCGTTCACGAACGTCTGGAAACACGACTGCTGACCGGCGTCAAGTTGTGTAGCGTAAAAATCATGATATACATTTCATCTCAAGGACTGTTCAGTGTTTTTCTTTCTTCTTCTGATCAGGAGCGAACATTAGGCCGATGATAAAATGAGCTTCAACAGATTCTTTACTGTGGTTTGTGATATTATAACATTAATATTTTCTGTTTATTCGTTAGTTTATTGAACGGAGACAGTTCACATCAACCACCTCAGATTATACAGATCAGTGAAAACCAGTACAACGTTAAATACAAGTTAAATACACTGTGATTGATTTCATGAATCAGAGAAACTCTCACATGAGTCTGTAACACAGTGTGTGTACATGTTGTGTAGTTGGTGTTTGTGTAGCAGCAGCAGGTTGTCGTGTCCGACTCGTTCACAACAACAGGAACATGTGTGTTATTTTGCATCTGCATCATATTCGACCTCATCAGCCCAAGTCTGATATAAACAAACATAAACAGTAACAGTAACATTAATGTTTGATAATCAGTTCTCAGACGAGTTGTCGCTCGGAGGTTTGTTAACGACCTCCTCCGCCTCGGCCAATCAGGAGCTGGCGTCTGATGTGTGTGTGTTTGGTTCCTGAAGCTCTGACCCTACTGGTCGTGTGTGTGTGTGTGTTTCAGCGTACTCGCAGCACGTGGACAATCATATCAGCCCCCCCGCCTTCCTGGGCCAGACGCTGCCCCCCCCGGCGTCGTCTGGACGCTACTCCCCGACCCCCAAGAGCATGCTGGGAGACGATGATGTCACACGGTGAGATCTCTGCTCCGCCTGTAAAGAAATACCTCCTGCTTTCTTTCATGTAGATTAGAAAAGTAAAGGTTATGTTTAAATTTACTTTAATAACCAGAGATATTTCAACAGTAAAACTGTAATAACTGTAAATTAAATCACCAAGTAAAAGTTTAAATATGAAAAATAAGTCTTAGCTCATTTGAATAGGACACAACCAATGAAATAAACAGCTGGTGTGTGATCGAACCTGACATTTTTTATTCATCTTTATTTATTAATTTTGTATTTATTTATTAATTAATTCATCTTTCATTAATAAGAAGTTTTTCACTTTGTTTACTGCTTCAAGGATGTTTTTACAATCATCATTTACATGAACACATAAAATAAATAAACTGACATGTAATATTTAATTCATTTCATCAAGTGTTTTCTCTTAAAATGAATTTTAAGTGGAATTAAAATCTCTTAAATTGAATTGTTTATAGCTGTTGAGCCTCTGGACGATCACTCAATCATTTAAAGATTGATTTAAATAAATCCCTAAAATCACACAAATTATTTCATGTTAATTGAACCAGACAAAAGCAACAACTGAACTCACCACGCTGTGTATTAAATTAAACAGTATTAAATAATATTTATAATACTGCAATAAAGGATACTATACGATTATTGGTCCAGGTTTGTTATTTTGTTGCATAAATAATGTGTTTGGTTAATTTACTGTGAAGAGAATCTGAAATATTCAAATCTACAGAAGCTGTATGTAGGGACACCGCTGCTCTGCCCTCTGCTGGTTCAAACCTGCAGCTGCACACAGTGCATGTGTCTGAACTAGAGAACGAGTTTATTCCTGACTTATTTATTTATATATTTATATATCATCAAACACGCATGTTGTTGTTTGTACGTCCTGAAAAACCAAGTAACTGAGGTTTGATTTTTACAGGTTAACCATAAACTCAAATAAAAGAGAGGAGGAAAGGTATAGAAACTTTCAAATGAATCTTTAAACTGCACCCCCCCCCTGCACACACACACACACACACACACACACACACACACACACACACACACACTCACCCCCCCCCCCCCCTGTAGAACCTGTGAACAGTGTTGAGTCCCGGCGCTCAGATGATTGACAGCTGCTCTGGTCCAACAGGGAGCCGAGGAAGGTGGTGCTGCACCGCGGAGCCACGGGCCTGGGCTTCAACATCGTGGGGGGGGAGGATGGAGAGGGGATCTTCATCTCCTTCATCCTGGCAGGAGGACCGGCCGACCTCTGTGGAGAGCTGAGGAAGGGAGACCGACTTGTCTCAGTACGTCCACTCACTCACACACACACGTGTATATATATATATGTTTATGTATATATATCTGTTACATGGTATTCCTGCTGCTTGCAGGTGAACGGAGTGGATCTCCGTAACGCCACCCACGAGCAGGCCGCCGCCGCCCTGAAGAACGCCGGACAGACGGTGACCATCATCGCCCACTACAGACCGGAGGGTGAGACCCACTCGCAGTACAAACACACGTTGTACACTAACTACACGTGTACAACAAGTAGAGAAGAGTCAATGAGGATCAAGTTTCAAGTTATAAATGTTTCATTCAAATCTTTCATTAATGATTCACTGATCGTTAAAAACACAAACACCAAACGTCCTGAAAGCTTCTGATGTCTTCCACTGGAATCTATCTGGTTATAAAACGATATGAAGATGATTAATGAGTAATTATTCAGCTAAATGTTGAAGTTTGGTGGATGAGCAGAAAGTTTCCTCCTTGTTCAGAGTACAGTCGCTTCGAGGCCAAGATCCACGACCTGAGGGAGCAGATGATGAACAGCAGCATCAGTTCTGGATCCGGATCTCTGCGGACGAGTCAGAAGAGGTCGCTGTACGTCAGGTGAGATCTACTGTAACTGAGATCTACTGTAACTGAGATCTACTGTAACTGAGATCTACTGTAACTGAGACTAACTACAGGTGAGATCTACTGTAACTGAGACTAACTACAGGAGAGATCTACTGTAACTGAGACTAACTACAGGAGAGATCTACTGTAACTGAGACTAACTACAGGTGAGATCTACTGTAACTGAGACTAACTACAGGAGAGATCTACTGTAACTGAGACTAACTACAGGAGAGATCTACTGTAACTGAGACTAACTACAGGAGAGATCTACTGTAACTGAGACTAACTACAGGTGAGATCTACTGTAACTGAGACTAACTACAGGTGAGATCTACTGTAACTGAGACTAACTACAGGTGAGATCTACTGTAACTGAGACTAACTACAGCTGAGATCTACTGTAACTGAGACTAACTACAGCTGAAATCTACTGTAACTGAGACTAACTACAGGTGAGATCTACTGTAACTGAGACTAACTACAGGTGAGATCTACTGTAACTGAGATCTACTGTAACTGAGACTAACTACAGGAGAGATCTACTGTAACTGAGACTAACTACAGGAGAGATCTACTGTAACTGAGACTAACTACAGGAGAGATCTACTGTAACTGAGACTAACTACAGGTGAGATCTACTGTAACTGAGACTAACTACAGGAGATATCTACTGTAACTGAGATCTACTGTAACTGAGACTAACTACAGGAGAGATCTACTGTAACTGAGACTAACTACAGGTGAGATCTACTGTAACTGAGATCTACTGTAACTGAGACTAACTACAGGAGAGATCTACTGTAACTGAGACTAACTACAGGAGAGATCTACTGTAACTGAGACTAACTACAGGAGAGATCTACTGTAACTGAGACTAACTACAGGTGAGATCTACTGTAACTGAGATCTACTGTAACTGAGACTAACTACAGGAGAGATCTACTGTAACTGAGACTAACTACAGGAGAGATCTACTGTAACTGAGACTAACTACAGGAGAGATCTACTGTAACTGAGACTAACTACAGGTGAGATCTACTGTAACTGAGACTAACTACAGGTGAGATCTACTGTAACTGAGACTAACTACAGGAGAGATCTACTGTAACTGAGACTAACTACAGGAGAGATCTACTGTAACTGAGACTAACTACAGGTGAGATCTACTGTAACTGAGACTAACTACAGGTGAGATCTACTGTAACTGATTCTCAAGGCTCTTATATACTTCTACGTGTCCGTTTCTCGGAGAGGTCTCAGCGGGAGACAAAGAGTCTTTTTGATTTTTACTTCTCCGACGACTGTACGTCGAATAAAATTCACCGCCAAACCCATAGGTGGCGCAACGGAAGACGAGCTCAGAGAAGCCTACCCCATTTGGGAAGAAGAAGTCCACGTGCCTCTGTTGACATGTTAGCTCCTCCCACACACTGAACCATGGCAACTAACAGAACTAAATAAAGTGACACCCAGCGGGTCAAGATGCTGATGTGATCGTTTCTTAGCGCAGCGGTTCCCCGGTCTTGTTTCCGAACTGTGTTGCTGATTCCACAGCTTGAATCTGCTTGAGGCTACATGTAGCTAGAAGCTACACGGAGCTAGCTCCCCCCAGCTTCCACACACAGTCCGCAGGACTCCCGACACTAACTACTACTATCCAGTGTTTGCTTCTAACCTGACGGTATTATAGAAACAGTGTCATGATAGAAGTGGAATTAAAGTCGTGACGGCGGGGTTATGCACTGTTACCACCGCAGTTAGCATGGTGGCTAGCCCGCTAGCATAGCCTGCTAGCGCCGTTTTGAAAGCTCGTTCTAACCGTATGTGACCGTGCACACATGCCCTCAGTGCTCTAACGAGCCACCGTCAGCCGGACAACTCCGCTGGCTTAACACACGTCACATTAATCGTAGAATCGTAGTTGTGTTTATTGTGTTACAGGTCCGGAAATTACGTCGTACGGAAATGACGACATACGGAAATGATGTCGTTCGCGGACCAATCACAGCCAAGAGCTGTCCGTCGGGTCTCCGACACAACACGGAGAAGTTAGAAAAATCAGACGTGTACGAAAAGCTGTACGAAGCGCTCGGAGAGGGCGTTTCACGACGGATAGGGCGGTCCTATCTGTCCGTTTTACAAAATACGCTCAAGCATAAATTGGCCTTAACTACAGGAGAGATCTACTGTAACTGAGACTGACTGATCCCATCGCTCACATCACTGTGTGGAACTGACTCTATTCTATATTTACAAGCTAAAATATCTGACTTTTATTCTGAAAAACGAATCAGAAAGTTTGTGCTTCTGTTGTCAGTTATAGAGAAAATCTTCAATTGAATTTATTATTAAAAAAAACTTATGCTGAGGCAAGAATAGTAAATATTACACATATTCAACATCATTATAATCAAAATTTTTCTTATTATTATTGTTTTACATGACAGAACAATTAAAATGCGACAGGTTGATGGTTCCTGGTTGATTTGACCGTCAGCGTCGTGGGAAGATGTTTGCTGACAAATCAACGAATATATTGATAAAAAACTTTGATTGAATTATATCAAATATTCTGAATGAAAATTCATTTAAAGTTATTTAAGAGTTTCCACTGAGCTGCATATGTCAACAAGATACTAAACTTACTACGTTCTATTGTAATTCATTCGATTTTTTTTTTAAGTTTGCTCTCAAGATGTTAATGAATAATCCAAAGTGTTTGTTACCTGAGGTTCTGACGCGTGTGATCCTCTGAGCCGTGGTTTGTTGTGTAGTTTGTGTTGCTCGTTGACTGAAGTGTGTTTGTGTTGCTTGTTGACTGAAGTGTGTTTGTGTTGCAGAGCTCTGTTTGACTACGATAAGACCCGGGACTCCGGCCTGCCGAGTCAGGGACTGAACTTCAAGTTCGGAGACATCCTGCACGTGGTCAACGCCTCGGACGACGAGTGGTGGCAGGCCCGGCAGCTGACGGCCCAGGGGGAGGTGGAGGAGGTGGGGGTCATCCCCAGCAAGAGACGGTCAGCGCACATCATTAGTGTTATTAGTGGTATATGTTGTATTATTATTAGGGGTGGGAATTGGCCAAAATGTGAGGATTCAATAGTATTGCGAATCGTAACATGTTGCGATACTGCAAGTACTGCGATTCGATTCTGCGATATATTGCGATTCATGTCCCCCATATTATTCAAAGGCATTACAAAAAATGAGGAACATAAGACTGTTCACCTCACTTCAAATGTCACATTTAATTCTGTGAACAACATTGTCTTCTACACATTAACTGAAGTGCAAAAACTTTGTCCTTGAACATTCAGGACACAGGACCTTTGTAATTCTCTTCTGAATAGGAGACCTCTCACATGAACGCTGAGCTCCCAGCACATAACTTACAATTATTTAAATACAGTAACATAAAGCAGACATAATAGAGTAACATAAACCTGAGAATAATCATATAAATAAGAGGAACCTAGAGCTTCAATCAAATTGAGACCTGCAAGGTCATGACCCAAAATGTTAAATTCATTTGGGAATATTGGCATTTTTGTTCAGAGAAAGGAGTTGGTCAACATGCTCAGATGTTAAAGTTCCTCTGGAACGTTACTATCTCTCCTGCAGTGGAGAACATCCTTTCCTCAGACACACGAGGTATCTGTTAAACTCTGAAACTCTCCTCGTCATGCTTTGCCAGCCAGGGGCTGTTACATATATAATTGTAAATATTGCAATACTTGTTTTACAGTATCGATAATATCGCGGGCACAAAATATCGCGATACTGAACAGAATCGATTTTTTCCCCAGCACTAATTATTATATATTGTATAAACCCAACGAGGTGTGAACGAGTCCAGAACTTCTCTCTGAGGTTCAGGAAGAGAATGATGAGCTGCAGCGGAGTTCTGTGATGGAACCACCCTGCTGACCTCTGCTGACCTTTGACCTTCTCTCCTGTCTCTCCCACAGCGTTGAGAAGAAGGAGCGAGCGAGACTAAAGACGGTGAAGTTCAACGCCAAGTCCCGAGAGCGAGGGGTGAGTGTGAGGCCGGCGCCGGACGCTCACTGTCCCTCACATGATGTCTTAGTATTTGAACTTCCTGTTTTGAACTTCCTGTGTTGAACTTCCTGTGTTGAACTTCCTGTTTTGAACTTCCTGTTTTGAACTTCCTGTGTTGAACTCCCTCGCGTGCCGGCGCCCCGTGTGCGAGCCGCTGCCACCTGACCTCCACCTACTAATCAGCGTGTTTGACTAATGTTCAGAAGCAGCTGAGCAGTTAACAGCATGTGGGCGTCGACCTCTGAGGCGTGACCTCGCCATCACGCCGGCGTCCCAGCAAACCGCAGCAGCGCACCCCCCCTTCTCCCCCCCCCCCCCGCACCTTCAAACCGCGTGCCACTTTAACAGGCGTCGCCTGAACGCCTCGCCGGGCGCCGCCAAACCTGCCGTCTAACATCAGTCTGACCCCAGGGGGCGTGGGGGGGGGGGGGGGGACATGCATGACGACTCCCCCCGCCCCCCCCCCTATACAGAGAGGAACGCTTGACATTGATGTTTGACTGTCTGCTGCCCCCTAGTGGCTGTTCAGAGATCCTCCCTCTCCTCCTCCCCCCCCCACCACTCACCCCTCTCATCCCCCCCCCCCCCCCCCCTCTCTCTCTCTCTCTCCTGCTGGTTAACGGCCGAGTGAAGCATGTTTAGATCCCTGAGGAATTCAGAGAAATGACCTAAAGCAGAACTGGTCTTAGAATCAGAACGCCGTGTCACATGACCACGTGCACGCTGTGTCACATGACCACGTGCACGGGGGTGAAGGTGGTGTTTGTCTGTGGAGGAGCAGGAGGAGCAGGAGGAGGAACTCAGGTTCTCCAGCCGAGCGACTTGGACATTAACACGACTCCTTAATATTATAATAATTATAACAATTAAATTTCCGACTGAGTTGGTTAATATTTAATAATTGACTCGACTGCTCAGTGAAACATCAGCCTGAGGTGAATGAATCCAGATGTTCACAGGTTTACTTCCTGGAGCTTGTGATGAGCAGTGATCATGTGACCATCCTCCGCTCGGTCAGGGTCGGGGGTTCGATTCCGAAGCAGCTGATCTGAAGCTTCTCTTGTCTCCTGCTTGTTCTCCTGCATGTCCTCCTGCATGTCCTCCTGCATGTCCTCCTTCTGTCCTCCTGCTTCCTGGTTAACGAGTGCTGCCTTCACTGACACTGCGTAACATTCACACTCTCAATCAGCGGCGACAGGGACTCTCAGCTCGCTCTGTGTCAGCTGCTCCGTCTGATTCTGTGGCTTCAGTCGACTTCAGAGGAACAAGGTTCATCTGAGGAACCGCAGGTTTCGTTTTATATTGTAATGAATCAAGAGTTTAACAAAGGAATCAGAAATGTGGCCTAAATGTTAGTTAGTTAGTAAACTAAAAGATATTGAGATTCGTTGAAAGAAATTTGATTTGATCTTTAAACAAATAACCTGCAGAGTTAAAAACATTTGAAATCAGTTTTGTCCTGGAGGCTTTGTTGTCTGTAATTTCGCTGGCGTCCAGATTCACATCTCGTTAAAAATAAATCCCAAATCTCCTGTCGCCGAGTTCATGATTTTGGTTCAGTGTAAGATTCAGGTGAAAAGATCTATTTTCAGAAAGTAAATATAAAATAATCCTAGTGATGTTTCCACTTGTGTGTTTCATCTAAATTGTACAAAACTTTGTTTTCTTTACCCTAGAACGCACCTTTATATTTAAATACTTTATATTATAATACTTTATATTTACATACTTTATATTTACATACTTTATATTTACATACTTTATATTTACATACTTTATATTTACATACTTTCTATTTAAATACTTTATATTTACATACTTTATATTATAATACTTTATATTTAAATACTTTATATTTAAAATACTTTATATTTAAATACTTTATATTTAACATATTTTATATTTAACATATTTTATATTTAAATACTTCATATTATAATACTTTATATTATAATACTTTATATTTACATACTTTATATTATAATACTTTATATTTACATACTTTATATTTACATACTTTATATTATAATACTTTATATTTAAATACTTTATATTTACATACTTTATATTTACATACTTTATATTTACATACTTTATATTTACATACTTTATATTTATATACTTTATATTTACATACTTTATATTATAATACTTTATATTTAAATACTTTATATTTAAAATACTTTATATTTAAAATACTTTATATTTACATACTTTATATTTACATACTTTATATTTAAATACTTTATATTTAAAATACTTTATATTTAAATACTTTATATTTAAAATACTTTATATTTAAACTACTTTATATTTAAATACTTTATATTCAAAATACTTTATATTTAAAATACTTTATATTTAAATACTTTATATTTACATACTTTATATTTACATACTTTATATTTAAATACTTTATATTTAAAATACTTTATATTTAAATACTTTATATTTAAAATACTTTATATTTAAACTACTTTATATTTAAATACTTTATATTTAAAATACTTTATATTTAAATACTTTATATTTACATACTTTATATTTACATACTTTATATTTACATACTTTATATTTAAATACTTTATATTTAAAATACTTTATATTTAAATACTTTATATTTAAAATACTTTATATTTAAACTACTTTATATTTAAATACTTTATATTTAAAATACTTTATATTTAAAATACTTTATATTTAAATACTTTATATTTACATACTTTATATTTACATACTTTATATTTACATACTTTATATTTAAATACTTTATATTTAAAATACTTTATATTTAAATACTTTATATTTAAAATACTTTATATTTAAACTACTTTATATTTAAAATACTTTATATTTAAATACTTTATGTTTACATACTTTATATTTACATACTTTATATTTAAATACTTTATATTTACATACTTTATATTATAATACTTTATATTAAAATACTTTATATTTACATACTTCAGCTGCAACACGACACTTCGCCACTAGATGTCACTACAGTCGACACACTGAACCTTTAGAGAGTTTAGAATGTGTTTGAATTGCCTGTAAGAAGTTTGTGTCTGATGTCTGGTTAGTAAATATATTAAAGATTAATAATTCAGATTCGGTGCAGCTGTGTCTCGGTGTCGTCGACCACAGACTCAGACAGAAGCTTCTCATTCTGTCCGAACCCACATCACACTCCCTCATCTCCCCCTCTTTTTTTTACTCCATCACCCTCCTCCTCCTCCTCCTCCTCCTCCTCCTCCTCCTCCTCCTCCTCCTCCTCCTCCTCCTCCTCCTCCTCCTCCTCCTCCTCCTCCTCCTCCTCCTCCTCCTCTTCCTCCTCAGCAGTCTCTCAATGACAAGCGTAGAAAGAACCTCTTTTCCCGAAAGTTTCCGTTCTACAAGAGCAAAGAGGCGAGTGAGCAGGAGACCAGCGATGTCGACCGTAAGTACCAGCGCGGCGGGGGGAAGGGGAGGAGCTTAGCGGTTTGTCTGAGAGGCGACTGGTCGGCGACAGGAAGAGAGGTCAGCTGGTGGCGGCGTGCTGCAAACGCGCCGGTTGTCACGGCAACAGGGCCAGGCTAAAACGTCAATGTCACATCACAACCAGAGCGATGACACCGATCAGGACCCAGAGCGCCCCCTGGTGGTGTCAGTGGAACCACCTGAGGGCCGGCCACGTCCCTCCCCCCCCCGGAGGCGCCGCCCTGCTGCCCTGGCGAGCGGCTGCCCCCCCCCCCCTGCTCTCTCTGTCTGTCGCTGTCAATCAGTAACTTGATGTTCTTGTGGTTGTCCCCCCCCCCCCGCCCCCCCGCTGACCTCAGGACTCCAGCGACGACACGCTTTCCAAAGGCCACAGTAAGTCCACCCCCCCCCACACGGGGTCCTGCAGACACATGACCAGGACCCGCCCCCCCCGGGCCGTTACAGGATCAGAAGCTTTTACATTAATCCCTTATTGCCTGAATTAATTTACAATAATATAAAAACTATATTATTTGTGTTTTTGGCCGTCATACAGATTCTAAATGAAGTGGAGATTGTTAATTTCAATATAGCAAATACAATAGATATAAAATTTAGGTATGAGGTACATTAGCGACATTAGGCGTAATGGGGCACAAATTTAATTTAACACATTTTCCAGTCTCTCGTATGTAGATTATTATTATTATTATTATTATTGTTCCTGCTTTTGCTTGAAATTGAATAACAATATATGTTTCTGTAAAATCATTGCTGTTCCATCATCACAGTATTTCAAATACAGCTTAATACCTCAAAATAACTTTGCTGCACAGTACCAAGGGGCTTGTGTGTATTCTCCACTCCGACCACTAGATGGCGGCAGAGTGCTTCCAATACCTTCATGGTTTGTGTAGTATTTGCACCATCAGGCATTAGTGGGATAAAAAGATTCAACATTTAGTTATTATTGATATGAATATATTAAATATGACTAAATATCGACTCAGAATCAGAAGAATCAGCTTCATTAAGTCCAGATTCAAATCACAATATAATAATAATAATATTAATAATAATGAAGCAGACACAAAATAAATAAACAGGAGAAAGATAAGAATCATCTTCTCTGAAATAAAGTAGAATTAAATGAGGCTGTTTAATGTAAATATATTTATTCAGAAATCCATCAATGTGAAAATAAATGAAACTACATTTTTCTTTTATTTGCTTTAATATTTCCAAATTTTATCATTTTTAAATCAACTGAATGATTTATTCTATATTAATTTAACTTGTTTTTCACCGTCTTATTTTATACATGTTGGTTCCTGGAGGACAAGTAAACCTCCTCCTCTTCTCTTCTTCATCTCTTCTCTTCTTCATCACTTCATATCTTCATCACTTCATCTCTTCTCCTCTTCTCTTCTTCATCAGTTCATCTCTTCATCTCTTCTCCTCTTCACCTCTTCACCTCTTCATCTCTTCATCACTTCAACACTTCATCTCTTCATCTCTTCACCTCTTCTCCTCTTCACCTCTTCTCCTCTTCATCTCTTCATCACTTCAACACTTCATCTCTTCATCTCTTCATCTCTTCATCTCTTCTCCTCTTCACCTCTTCATCTCTTCTCCTCTTCATCTCTTTATCTCTTCATCACTTCATCTCTTCTCCTCTTCTCTTCTTCATCAGTTCATCTCTTCATCTCTTCTCCTCTTCACCTCTTCACCTCTTCATCTCTTCATCACTTCAACACTTCATCTCTTCATCTCTTCACCTCTTCTCCTCTTCACCTCTTCTCCTCTTCATCTCTTCATCACTTCAACACTTCATCTCTTCATCTCTTCATCTCTTCTCCTCTTCACCTCTTCATCTCTTCTCCTCTTCATCTCTTTATCTCTTCATCACTTCATCTCTTCACCTCTTCATCTCTTCATCTCTTCTCCTCTTCATCTCTTCTCCTTTTCATCTCTTCACCTCTTCACCTCTTCTCTTCATCTCTTCTCCTCTTCACCTCTTCATCTCTTCTCTTCATCTCTTCATCTCTTCTCCTCTTCATCTCTTTATCTCTTCATCACTTCATCTCTTCTCCTCTTCATCTCTTCTCCTCTTCATCTCTCCTCCTCTTCTCCTCTTCATCTCTTCACCTCTTTACCTCTCCTCTTCTTCACCTCTTCACCTCTTCTCTTCTCCTCTTCACCTCTTCACCTCTTCTCTTCTTCATCACTTCATCTCTTCACCTCTTCTCTTCTCCTCTTCATCTCGAACCAGGAACAAGAGGAAGTTTACAGTTATTTAGTTTTTGGTGGTGAATCGATGATTATAGATTTTTAGTGGAATCATCTCATCTTTGTGTTTACATTAATCATAACGAATCCGGTGATTTTATTGAATTTTTTTTTTCACAGATTTTCAAACATTTTACACAAAATCGGTTCACAACCAGAAAACATCTGAGATTTCCCGCAGCTCAGATTCCTTTGTGATGAGCGACAGATCATGAATCGTAAACATATTTCTAATAATTCTGAGGGATGAGGGGTCATGGGGTCACTCAGCCTTGTTCTCCAGCAGGAGGCGCTGTGGGCGCCGCCGCTCCATGACCACGTACAGATGGCGTCTCTAAGTTGTGGTTTGAAGTCATGGAACATTTGTGGGAAGTTTTTTGAAAGTTTATGTTCCAGGTCCTGTTTGTGGTGGATTGAAAATGTTTGTGTTGCTGTCGTGGATCTGAGCAATGCATTGTGGGAGAGGGCGGCGCCCGGATGACCTCTCCTGTGTTTTATTTTCAGAACATGTGACGTCTAACGCCAGCGACAGTGAGAGCAGCTACCGTAAGTCTGACTCACTCCATGATTCACAGGAAACAATAATGATTCACGTGACCTCCGACCCAACCTGCTCACCCCCCCCTTCCCTGAGCACAAGCTGCTGATTGGCCGATAGCAGCATGACATCACACACACACAGTTTACCTGCTCGCTAACACTCCTGACAGTGTGTGTGTGTGTGTGTGTGTGTGTGTGTGTGTGTGTGTGTGTGTGTGTGTGTGTGTGTGTGTGTGTGTGTGTGTGTGTGTGTGTGTGTGTGCTTTCAGTTAAATGAGGTGATCTCAGCACGAGGATTAAAAAGGAACTTGCATGTTTGGATGAAATGTTGTTTCAGTTTATTTCATTTTTTAGACGTTTTATAAAATGAGTAAAATTTTTAGTTTATTTCTTTATGACTCAGTGATTCCTGTTAAATCTCAGATGACTCGTTTGTCCTGATCCCATCACCTGTGTGTGTGTGTGTGTGTGTGTGTGTGTGTGTGTGTGACACTCTGGATTTGTGTCCCCAGGTGGACAGGAGGAGTACGTGTTGTCGTACGAACCCGTCGTTCAACAGGAAGGTAAAAAAACACGAAACTCTCTGACTGAAGAAACTTTGTCATTTTCAAATAAAATCAATTAATCTATCAATTCAAGAAAGATTCAGATATTTGATTTAAAGACCCACTCTTACATTTAAATACATATTTCTTTGTAAATAAATTCAAATAAATATGTATTAGAACATAAAAACTGTCAGACATGAATAAAATGTATTTGTTTTATGAAGCAACAGGGGGCGCTGTCGATTCAAACCCTGGATGGATTTATTATTATTATTATTTGGTGTTAAGACGTTTAACTGTGAGATAATATTCACATAATAATGAACTCTCCTGTAAAGCAGCTTGTTACTGTGATTTCAAAATAAAGCGTTTCTCAGCTTGAGCCTTTGTCTCCGTCAGTGAGCTACACCCGACCCGTCATCATCCTCGGACCCATGAAGGATCGCATCAACGACGACCTCATCTCCGAGTTCCCAGACAAATTTGGATCCTGCGTCCCGCGTAAGTGACGTCGCCCCCCCCCCCCCGGTCTGGAGACCATGTGACCTCCTCTGAGCCTGAACCTCTTCCTCCTCCTCAGATACGACCCGGCCGAAGCGCGACTACGAGGTGGACGGCAGAGATTATCACTTCGTGGTGTCCAGGGAGCAGATGGAGAAAGACATCCAGGACCACAAGTTCATCGAGGCCGGGCAGTACAACAGCCACCTGTACGGGACCAGCGTGCAGTCGGTGCGAGAGGTGTCGGAGAAGGTAGCGCCTGAGAGACGGGTCACATGACCACGTGAAAACACTGCAGGGCTGGTGTCTGCAGTTTGTTTATAAAGAATAAGAATGAAATCCATTTATTTATGGTTTTAAAACAAGTAAAACAAAGTGGAAACAGATGCTGGTTCACATAATGCTGTTAATATCTATATGAAATGAAGCAGAAAGTCGAGGCTTGAACAACAGACTGTAAAGACAATAATAACTAAATAAATACGAACGCTGCCCCCTTGTGGTGGTGACGTGAGTCTGCAGTTTGTTTATAAAGAATAAGAATGAAATCCATTTATTTATTGTTAAAAAAAAACAGTAAAACTTGACATAATGCTGTTAAAATCTATATAAAATGAAGATGGATTCTTCTTGCAGCAGAAAGTTGAGGCTTGAACAACAGACTGTAAATAAAGATAATAACTAAATAAATAGAACGCTGCCCCCTTGTGGTGGTGACGTGAGTCTGCACATGAAGACCTGTTGAACACATTTCCTCTTCAGGGTAAACACTGTATCCTGGACGTGTCGGGGAACGCCATCAAGAGACTCCAGCTCGCTCAGCTTCACCCCATCGCCATCTTCATCAAACCCAAATCAGTGGAGAACATCATGTGAGTCCAAACCGCCGCGGTTCCACTTCCTGTCCGGTTCTCACGTTTGATTCTCTCGCTGACGCTCTTGTTCTCTTCCTGCAGGGAGATGAACAAGCGCCTGACGGAGGAGCAGGGACGCAAAACCTTCGACCGAGCGTCCAAGCTGGAGCAGGAGTTCACCGAGCATTTCACAGGTGAGACGGCGCCCCCCGGTGGCCTGGAGAAAATCAACCTCTGCTCTCCTACGCATATTTTCGTAGGTTTATTTGGCCGCACAGTCGTTAGGGTTCGGTCTGTTAGAGCGCCCCCTGTCTTACGTCTGTTATCCTATCAGCCAATCGTGTGCCAGCAGCTTCTCATCTCATTGGGCAGCGGCTAATCGATCTTCTTCCTCCAATGGAAACGAATCACATGTAAAATGTTCGTCAGTTTAAAGAGACGTCCTCAGCTCCCCCAGTGGCTGACCATTGTAACAGCACCCATCCTGTGGTCAGGTTGTCGGTCCGTCCCAGTTCAGCCTCAAAGATGAAATTATATAGGTCAAAGGTCACAGTGACCTCATGAGTCTGACAAAATAAATGTAGGCTGCTGTGATTGGTCGAGACAAACAACCACAAGACGGTGACTCGAGTTCTTTAATAATTCGTTTTACAAGTCGTTTTCTGTGATTTACCAGAGAACACACACTCATTAACCTGTGTGTGTGTGTCTGTGTGTGTCTGTGTGTGTGTGTGTGTGTCTGTGTGTGTGTGTGTGTTGTGTGTGTGTGTGTGTAGCGGTCGTGCAGGGCGACACTCTGGAGGAGATCTACGATCAGGGGAAGCAGATCATCGAGGAGCAGTCCGGTCCGTTCATCTGGGTTCAGTCCAAGGAGAAGTTGTGAAGATCGAACGCTCCTCCTCCTCTTCCTCCTCTTCTTTACATTCTGTTGTTTTATTTTGAAAAGGACAGAATCCCCCCTACCCCCCCACAATCCCCCCCTTGCCTGAATCGCATTTCGTGGTTAAGTCTCCTGACCAGCAGAGTAAAGCACACAGGAAGTGACATCACACTCAACACGGTACGTGGAGGAGACGAAGACGATTGGATCTTTTCTTTCTTTGTGTTTTTTTTTCCCTTTTCTCTCGATGGACAGAGTTCCGTCTCCGGCTGAGACACAAAAAGCAAAACTTTGCACGTTCGAGCTTTAACAGCATGTTGATCTCCCGTTTATTTCCCATCAGCCCCGTCACCTCGGCGCCGGACACAGTCTCCTCCTCCTCGCTGCTCCGCTCATCTTTTCCTTTTTCCTTTTGACACTTGAGTCGATTAAAGACGAGTTCCACTCTCCTCTCGGCTGCTGGACGTTTGTCAGGAACCTGCAGGGTTCTGCTCCGCCGCCAGGGGGCGCTACCGTCTTATTCCAACAAATGTCTGATTTCATTTCATCAAGTCTGATTTTAAACTTTGTCGTAAAAATATTCTGAAAATTACAAAACAAATGACATCATAAGACCAAAATAAATTCTTGTGATTTGAACATTTTCTCATAATTAAAGAATACAAATAAATGAAAACCGTCTCGGAATTAAAAAAAATAATAAGCAGAAGCAAACAAGAAAAATCATGACAATTTTCTCACGATTCAAATCATTAAGAGAATAATTTTATAATACAATGTAAACATCAGATTTTAAATCTTTTACAAACTCACAGAAAACGATTAAATTAATATATATTTTTTATAGTGAAGTCGATGATGAACAAATGATTTAGATTTAAATCAAACTTTCATTATTTTGAAACTTTTCAGTCTCACTTCAACTAAAAGATTTTTTTATTTCAGTGTCGTCTCATTTCAATAGCAGCGCCCTCTGGTGGCGGGAGTTCGAACCCTGCGGCGCCCGGTCAGTGTCTTACCATGGCAACGCTGTCGATCATGTGACGTGTGGGCGGGGCCTGGACACGAGCTGCCACTCCAGGTGTGGGAGAAACGTGCAGACGATTATTGTACAATGAGATTTTCAGATATTTAACCCTCGGTAAACTGCCTATTTTGTTATAATAAAAATCTATATTGAACTTTACTTAAGCACTACTACTACGGGAATTATTTTCTTTGCATTGTTAATCATATGAATAGAAAAGTATAAAGATATTTGAATATGAATATATATTTTTCTTTGTCTTCGATCACCACCTCCTCTGTCTTTTAATTTTCTTTTTTAAACATAATAAAACTTAACAAGAAAACAAAGTGAACTTCTTCTGTGGTTTGTGTGAAATTAACCTGTGAATCGGAGACGATGACGTCATGAGAAAAGATGTGAAGAAGTTCAAGAATAAATTATTTAGTTTCATTCCAGCTCGCTGGCGACACCCAGTGGCCACAGACGTCATGTCCTCCGTTTCCTCAGACGTTCAGTCGGACTCTGAACGTGAAGGGATTCCATTCGGGTCGAAGGTCAAAGTCGCTGTGACCTCACCAGACTTGTCTCGAGCACGAATCTTCTCACATTTAGCAAAAGACTTCAAGAAACGTTTAAAACACATGAAGACAAAACTGCCCTGCAGGGGGCGACAAACACCCACAGGAGGTCGTTCTAGTTATAGAATAATTTGATCAGCAGCAGAAGTGGAATTAAGAGAATAAACTGTGGTGTCTGTAAGGAAAATGTCATAAAATGTAATCCAGATTAATCATATTTGATACAGATTGACTTGAGTTAATCCAGAATAATAGGCCAGATTAACACGATGTAATCCAGGTAGATTGTGAATGTCCATCAGCTCAGATATATTTGATTAATTCATATTTTTGCTGTAGAAATGAATCCGTTTCCATGGAGACGAGAGGTTTTCAGGGATCTTTTATTCAACATGTGACAGCAGACGGTGTGACCTTTGACCTGATCGTGCAGGTGTCGGTTCAGTAGCAACAGGACGAATAAATAAAAAGTGAAAACAACTCGTCAGAGAAATGAAAGTTAAACAAAAACAAGATTCAAATAAAAACCATAAAAAAGTCTTAGAAAAACTTGAGTATCTTTAGCTTCGAGCTTCTGGAACGCTGCGCACAAACAGTCTGAACTTATCAATGCTTCAGTATTTACACTCTTATTTACGGATTCTCTCTCTCTCTCGTTCGATCGCCCGCAGAGCTGCTGATGGAGGTGAGGTGGGCGGAGTCAGGGCTTTGAGTCCCACCCACCCCCTTCACCTGTGGACCAATCAGCAGCTGCTGTTCCTGAACTCTCCGTTCTCAGTGATGGACAGTTTGGTGGGGTTGCTAGGCGACAGGCCGTTGTGCAGGTCGGGGGGGCTGTACCGCGCCTTCACCTGCGTCAGCGCCAACATCAGCCGGGAGTTCGCTGCGTCCAGGGACCCGATCCTCTTCTCCTATTGGACAAGAGGGCGTTAGACTCACCAAAATAAAAGTTGGGCTGGTGATGATTCAACTGTCGAGTTAAAACCACATGAAGATTAAAAAATAAATAATAATTACTCTTACATTTACGTCGGAAAAATTGTCCTTTAATTAAAAAAACTAATTTGTTGTAAAAATTAAGATTCAATGAAGAGACTATATAGTTTCTCCCTGATTTACAATTTAATTTATGTTCCTAATTTAAAACTAAAATATACATATATTGATTATTTATTATGTTAAGATTCTAATTTGTTAAAAAATATATATTGATTAATTTTCAAAGGTTTAATTAAAATGTTTTAATTAGATATATTTTTAAAATTTTACTTGACTATTCAAATAATCAATTAAACATTTTGAATCTATAAAAGTTCAACTTTAAGACGTGATGTGGTTTTGAGTCGCAGGCAAAAATAAAAAAAGCCCAAAAAATAAAAGCAACTAAAAGAGAAAGTGAGACTGAACAGGAAGTCGGTTCGATTCTACTGCTAAAAAAAATTCAAATTAAGCACCTGAGCGCTTCAACGTCATCACCTCGTTTTATTTTGAAAGAGAGGAGGGGGGTGGGGGGGTGAGGCAGCAGCCAAACAGCGACACACCTGAAAACTTTATTTAAAACAACACGTCGATATCATTTCAACGATTTAATCCGGATTCAGTCGATGCTGTGAACACAAGTTTAGATTTAATCTCAGGAATAACTCGTCTTATTTTGAAATAAAGAGACACTAAATAGGTCGATCGCCTAACTGCTCTGTGATTGGCTGACAGGTGTGAGGCGTGGGGGGGTGGAGGGAGGGGGAGGGGCCACAGTCACTTGCCTGATTGGTTAATTTCACGTCCGTTACGGACCTGAAATCAAAGGTTCTTCACTGATGAAATTGCGACAAGTTCAAACCGTTAGAAAGTCAATGTGGGCGGGGCTTAGCACCCGACCAGTTAGCTTAGTGCAGCTGTCAATCATCACTGATTGTTCAAGAGGTCATTTACAGAAAAGGATTGTGGGTAATTCTGAGAGATCCAAATCTAACAGGATGGAAGATGTTTGTGTGGGCGGAGCTTGATGTCCGTACCTGAGCGTCGATGATTTTCTGTTTAGCTTCGATCACGGCCTGCATCTCCGCGTGGTCACGCTGTAGCTCCTCCTCCACCGCCATGAGCCTACACACACACACACAAACACACACAATGAAACCACCTGACTGTCGTTGGTGTGGAGACATCAACCAGCCAATCAGAGTGAAGGGGCGTGGTCAATATGATCAATATAATCATTGTTTCTTGTTAAACTCGTCAGAAATATCAATGTCTGGTTTGGGTTTTTCACAATAAAAGTCCTGTTAAGAAACAAAAGGTTTCCTGTCCTCTCAAATGTTTTAATTTGAAACCGGAACAGGAAGTTTGTGCCGACGCAGCAGGTGAATTCTAAAAGAAGATTGAAATAACAGTCAAGGAAAGATGAGTTTTATCTTTTAATAGTGAATTGAATGACGATTCAATTAATATAAAGTGATTATTTCTAAATGATTTAAATAGTGTAACTGTTATTAATCTTTTTAACCATTTAAAGACGCTGGTTGACCTTAGTTATCTGATGAATGTGGAGTTATGCCATAAGTTAAATCAAGGAAGCCCCGCCCACAGACGGCTGATTGACAGCTGGGTCCTTCAAGGAATTTCAAACGTAACAAATAAAAAGGAAAAATAAAATAATAAAAATTCATAAAACACTGATAAATTGTATTGATTCTAAATATAAACAGTAAAGAAGACGTTTAGGGTCAATTAATAACTACGTCTTAATTTTAAATGTTTCCTGTGAAAGTTTCTGTCTGAAAGCGGCTCCTCAGTGAGCGCTTGGTTCGTCTGGCTGGGCGGTGGAGTCTGGTGGAGTCTGGTGGAGTCTGGTGGAGTCAGGTGGAGTCTGGTGGAGTCTGGTGCAGTCTGGTGGAGTCTGGTGGAGTCTGGTGGAGTCTGGTGGAGTCTGGTGGAGTCTGATGGAGTCTGGTGGAGTCTGGTGGAGTCTGATGGAGTCGGGTGGAGTCTGGTGGAGTCGGGTGGAGTCTGGTGGAGTCTGGTGGAGTCTGATGGAGTCTGGTGGAGTCTGGTGGAGTCAGGTGGAGTCGGGTGGAGTCGGGTGGAGTCTGGTGGAGTCTGGTGCAGTCTGGTGGAGTCAGGTGGAGTCTGGTGGAGTCAGGTGGAGTCTGGTGGAGTCTGGTGGAGTCAGGTGGAGTCTGGTGGAGTCAGGTGGAGTCGGGTGGAGTCTGGTGGAGTCAGGTGGAGTCTGGTGGAGTCAGGTGGAGTCAGGTGGAGTCTGGTGGAGTCAGGTGGAGTCAGGTGGAGTCTGGTCCTACCTGCAGATGATGCTCTTCATCTGCTCCTCCTTCTCCTCCTGCTGCCTCCGCAGCTTCTCCTCCCCGGCCTCCAGGCGGCGCTGGTTCTCCTGCAGCAGCGTCTTCATCTGCGTCTCCTGAGCCAGCAGCCGCCGCTCGTACTCCTCCAGGCGCCGGCCGGAGCCGCGCAGGCGCTCCTTCAGCCGCGAGATCTCCAGCTCGTACTGCACACAGGGGGGGGGGGGCGGGTCACATGATCAACCCGTCGCTTCAGGTGTAACAGAATCATCAGAACTTCATACCGCTCCAAACATTTCAAACGTCATAAAAAAGACTAAAGGACAAATCGGTCACATGTTCCGATGTGACGGCTCTACTGCCCCCTGGTGGCAGAACAGGTCAAAGGTCATATCACACTGAGGTTTCTCATCAGTTAACTCAATGACTCGTTAACTAACTTGTTAACTAACTTGTTAACTAACTAACTCGTTAACTAACTCTTTAACTAACTAACTCGTTAACTAACTCTTTAACTAACTAACTCGTTAACTTACTCTTAAACTAACTAACTCGTTAACTAACTCTTTAACTAACTCTTTAACTAACTAACTCGTTAACTAACTATTTAACTAACTCTTTAACTAACTAACTCGTTAACTAACTCTTTAACTAACTAACTCGTTAACTAACTTGTTAACTAACTCGTTAACTAAGTAACTCGTTAACTAACTCTTTAATTAACTAACTCGTTAACTAACTCGTTAACTAACTCTTTAACTAACTAACTCGTTAACTAACTCTTTAACTAACTAACTCGTTAACTAACTCTTTAACTAACTAACTCGTTAACTAACTCGTTAACTCACAGATGACCAGCCGTTGCTCGTGAAGATAATAAATCAATCACAGTTCCTCGACCTGTGATTGGCTCGTACCTTCTCGTTGCTCCGCCCCTCCTCTCTGCTCCGCCCCGCCCCTCCTCCCTCCTCCTCCTCGTCGTACTGGCCGTTGTTGAGGACCCAGGCCGCCGTCCTCTCCACTGGAGACATCGCCAACGCCACGGCGTCCACGGGAGACGCCACCTGCAGCGACCCAGAGATATGATTCCATAATTCCATAATAGATTTAAAATCACGTGAAGTTAATATTTGACTTCTTGACCTTTAGCCTCACCTGTGGCGGTTTGGTGGGGGTGCTCTTTGGGGGCGGAGCCATGTTCTCCACAGAGCAGGTTGGCTGTTGCCGGGTGACGTGGGTGGGCGTCGGCTCCGTGTTGGCGCTGCTGCTGCTCCGTAGCGAGGCGCTGTGTGGCAGAGAGCGTGGCGTCCTGGCCCCGCCCCCTCCCCTGCTCTGCTGTTCCACCTTGACGATGTGGGCGGTGCCCGCCGTCGTGCTCTGCCGAGGGATGGCGACCGCTGTGGCGGCGCCGGGCGGCAGGTCGGGCAGCGCCGGGCGCCGCGGCGTGGAGCACTCCTCGCTCCGCGTGCTGCGCCGGCTGCCGAGCTCGTCCAGGCTGCTGGTGGACGCCACGCGACCTTTGACCCCCAGCTGGCTGCCGCACGCCTCCGAGTCGCGGCTGGCGAGCGAGCTCTCGCTGCTGAGGTTCTCCGAGCTGGAGTCCTGCTGCAGCGAGTGGGCGGAGCCTGTGGCCAGGCTGTGGGCGGGGTTACTGAGGTGGTAGACCGGGTTCTGGAAGCTCAGCGGCTGCAGGCCGCGCGGCGTGCTGAGGGGGGGGGGCAGCGGCCGCCGCGCCTGCGGAGCGCTCTGGGGGGGGCCGTCCCGGGCCGCCGCTCTGGGCTGGGGGGTGTGGGGGTTGGAGTGGGGGTAGGTGTGGGGGGGCGGGCCGATGGAGGCCTGGGAGCCGACCCTGCTGAGGCGGGGCGGGGCCTCGTGGTGTGGGGGGGGCCCGGCGGGGGGGCACTGAGCCTCCTGCAGGTCGACCAGAGAGACGCTGCTGTGGAGGGGAGGAGCCAGCAGGGGGCGCTGTCCTCTAACATGAGCGTCCATCAGGTCAGTGGGCGGAGCCTGAAGGCTGCGGACCTCACAGTGACTACACACAGACAGACACACAACAACACACACACACACACACACAACAACACACACACACACACACGGTTTTTAATTGTCCTGGTTGTTTTGAGACAGTGATGATGACACGTTTCCATGGAAACAATATTCACATTTGAACCAGATTAAAACATAATTTTCTGACCTGAATCTGACTCAGATTCATAATAATCCATAAAGGAGGATTGTGACCTTTCACCTCTGTCAGTTAGTGATGTCACGTGAACCGATACCTTTTGATACTAAGATAACAAAACTTTTGAAAAGCACCGTGAGCTTCGATGCCAGCAGCTGTTAGCAACTTAGCATTAGCATCGGTGCTGCGCCAGTCGATGTTTACATTCAGAAAACCAAGATGGCGGCTGCAGCGTTCTCTCCACCTCGACTTGTTGATAAAAAAGGCACAAAGAGTCGTGTATGGAAGCACTTTGCGTTTGAGGCAGATGACCGTGGCGTTATCATTAATCCGCAGAAGCCATTATGCTAACGATGCTACCGTGGTCTTCAGACCAAGGGAGGTAATACTTCCAATTTAGCAAAGCACCTGAAAGACCGTCATCCGGATTTGTTTAAAGAATTCAAGGTGAGTTCTGATTCATATTAACTGTAAATCAATGTTAAGCTCCGCCTCCCTTTAATGCATAACGTGTCTCACAACAATGAGTCACTCACATACGTCCGCAACTACCGTATAACTCACAGTATATGTGCAAGCACATTAAACTACCGTCTAGGACATTAACAACATCCAAAGATGCAATTTTGGAATCTTAGAAAATCCTTCTTTTTTTTTACCGTGGTATCGAGAATCGTGTTATTTTACTGGTATCGGGACCGACTACTGAATGTTTGGTATCGGGACACGCCTACTCTCAGCTGATTGGTTACCTGTTGGCCGGGTCCTCAAAGATTCGGTGTAACCCTGACGACAGGCTGCCGCTGAGGTTGTGGGCGGAGCTATGGTCCTGGAAACGTCGCAGCTGCTGCTGCACCGGCGTCGGAGCGGCGAGGCAGCGAGAGATATCTCCCAGAATCCTCGGCAGCGGGCCCAGCTTCGCTACGGTGGCCTGCAGGAAGGAGTTTTCACCCTGTGGTCGTTTTGTGTGTGTGTGTTTGTGTTTGTGTGTGTGTGTGTGTTGAAATGGAAGCACCAGGATTCAGCGGTGTTGGGAAAATGGAGGCAGAAGAAGAGTCGGCCAGAGAGAGGGGGGGGGAGAGGGGGGAGGAGAGAGGGGGAGAGGGGGGGAGAGGGGGGGAGAGGGGGGGGCAAACATGAGGGAAACTTAATGGAAACAAAAATCAGATCCACTAGAACAACATGCTGCTACTGAACAGAACCAGGATCAAACACAGCAGAGTCATGCTGAGACTGAGGGGGGGGGGTCCAGGCAGGAGGGGGGGGGGGTCCAGGCAGGAGTGGGGGTGGGGGGAGGGGCATGCTGCTGTAATGAGGTGAAATGAATCATGTGACCTCCAATGTTCATCACATGATCACATCACACAAAACCATCGATCACTGATCATCAACCTTCTGCAGCTGGAGAACGTGTAGCATCACACACAGACACACACACACACACACACGCACAGACACACACACACACACACACACACTGACACGCACAAACACAGACACAGACACTCACACGCACACGCGCACAGACACACACACACACACACACACACACACACACACACACACACACACACACACACGCACACGCACACAGACACACACACACACACACACACACACACACACACACCTTGTCGAGTTGGGACACCACCTCCCACAGCAGAGCGTGCAGCACCGACAGCTCGCGGCCGAGGTCGATGACGCCTTCGAAGCCCGGCGTGTTGGACAGCGTCTCCGGGTTCGAGATCTCCGACAGGAAACGCATCATCCCCCCCCACTCGTGCTCCAGGAAGTCGTTCATGAACGCCATGTACTCCTCTTTGTTGCCAAACCTGCAGCAGACGCACAAACCGCCACATCATCTTTGGTCATTTAGTTATGATTTATGATTTATGATGCTCTGTGTCCCATCAGCTAACATGGAGGAGGTACTAAGTGCCCCCCCACACACACAAACACACCATTGAGAGCATTTTCCTTTAGAAGATTACAATATGTAAAATGATAGTCATAATAAACATAAATACCAAAGATTAAGTGAAAAAAAACAGGGACTAAAGTGATAGACACAAATCTAATATTAATCTGTTTACATCACAACATGTAAACAACGACAGTAATAATCAGGTCGAACTTGATGAGTCAGAGAATTATTAAGGAATGTTGGTTTATTTGGTTTCATTTCGGAGTTTGACTGATTTTATTAATTACATTAGAAACTAGGGTTGCAGAGGGGCGGAAAGTTTCCGGAAACTTTCCACGGGAAGTGTAGCTCGGGAATTTTGTGAATTTTGAAAAAAAAACACGCAAATTAAACGCTGAGCAATAAAAACATGATTCAAAACTCTATTTTAAAGATGTATGGAACGTTGAGTTTCAAGCCTCCACTTTGCATTCTTCCATCACATGCACAGATAACTCCCAGCATGCTTCACTCTACAGCAGGGCTACTGAGACCTGCTGTAGAGTGAAGGACTAGTCAGGTAAGTTTCCATGATATTACTGGGAAAATATATGATCATGCTGATTGAGGATTGTTCATCTGTTCATCTAGACTATTTCCATTCATTTATCCATCAATTGTTAAATATGTTTACAGACGATTCCAATTGTTTGGCTAACTATTTATATCTCTGGCATTGAATTAGTGTTTTTTTACAAACTTTTTCCTCATCTTATTCTACAGAACAATGCCACGTGCACTCTCTCATGTGTGGAGACATTTCACCTCATCCAATGTAGAAGGAAAGGCTGTGTACATTTGCAAATACTGTGCAAAGACCTATGTTAAGAATGACACAACGATGCAGAAGCATATAGTCAAGTGCCCAAAGTTTCCTCAGGGCTCAAATCAGCCTATGACACAACAAAATGTTTATATTTATGTCTGTATATGACAAGGTAAATACAGTTAGTATAAATTACCCACAACATTTCCAGTTCATTCCCGTTAATTCCCGTTAATTCCCATGGAAAGTTTCCAACTTTGAATATTCTAGGAATTTTGCAACCCTAGTTAGAACTGTACAAAGTTAGGATTGATAGATTCTGAGTGTGAGAGCTTCTCGCTGCTCACACAGGAAACAGGAAGTCGACTCTGATCACCTGACGCACGGGGACGTGATGAACCGTAGAACGCCATCACCGGCTGATCACCGGTCACACACCTGGTCCTGGTTAACGGCTCGGGGGGTCAGGAGGTCGACCCGCAGGTACTCACTTGGTGAAGTTGGCGAGGTTCTGGATGACCTTGGCGATGAGCGTGAGCGTGCGGGAGGTGCGGTGGTCTGGGTACTCCTGCATCAGGTTGAAGAGCGAGGGCGCCATGATGGCCGGGCAGAGGAAGCGCAGGAACAGCGAGGCGCTGATCAGACGCTTGCTGATGTCCGGCGTGAGGCCGCGGGCCACGCACTGCTGCTTCCAGGAAGCAAAGACTTCCTTCAGCTCCCGAGGAAACACGCTGAGGAAACAGGAAGGAAACCGAACATCAAACTACGCTCTGTGTCATGGAAACATTTACTAAGTTTGGTTGAAACCTGTGTTGTAGTTGGAAAGTAAGTTTTTGTAGCTAAAGGCTTTTATGACCTTTCTACATACACATATACAAACTGTTCCAATAGTTTATGACCTGGAACCTGTCAGACCCTTTAGACCCCAAAGAACTGAATGTGTGTCTGCTTATCTCCAAAGGAAACACATGTAAATCAGTTGTCTGTGTTTAGATAGCTCCTCCCTGCTCCTACAGAACCCGTCCTGATTGGCTGAGAGAGACGGCCTCAGTCCTCCTATACGAGACCCTTGTGGTTTCCCTGTGTTGATCCTTTCTGCAGAAAGCCCTTTATTAAATACACGTAGATAACTCTGGTGTTTCCAGCCTCTTGTTTCTCCAGATTTCCATCACAGGAAACAGGAAGGAGCTCATTGAAACAAAACATCAAACTACGCTCTGGAGAGATGCTCCTGTTGTTCTCTCTCTCTCTATGAAACTTAATGAACTCCTAATCTAATTTAACGTGTTTTACCAGAAACTCAAATCATTAAAGGTCTGGATGTGTTTGATCAGATGATGATGATGATCATGTGGATATGAATGTGGCGGACGCACCAGTACGAGTTGATGATCTTGCAGAACGCCAGCTCGCAGCACATCTTCAGGTTGCTCTGATGCTCCGTCAGGTCGCCGCCCGAGCAGCGGCTGGAGTCCACCTCACAGTTCTCATCCGACTCGTACAGAGCTTTGATGAACTCGCCTGAGAGAGAGAGAGAGGGGGGGGGGAGAGAGAAAGAGAGAGAGAGAGAGAGAGAGAGAGAGGGAGGGAGAGAGAGAGAGAGAGAGAGAGAGAATTTGAGACCTTGGGATCATTTACATCGAACATGTTCCTCCTCACTTGGGCTGAAGCTGCTGCTGATGAAGACGAGGAAGATAAACGATGAAGATAAAACAATAAACGTATAAAAATAAAAAATATCCAAATCAGAGAGTGAACCTGGAGCAGCTGACGCTCCACAGGAAGTGAAGATCTATTCTCAGACACGGAGATAAAAATAAACTGAACTGTTTGAAAACACGTCTGAGTGAAGTGAGCAGGTAACGTGAAGGAGAGGATGAAGAGGAAGAAGAGGATGAAGATGAAGAAGAGGATGAAGAGGAAGAAGAGGATGAAGATGATGCAGAGGAAGAAGAGGATGAAGACTTATAAGATGAAAAGAGGATGAAGATGAAGAAGATGAAGAAGAGGATGAAGAGGAAGAAGAGGATAAAGATGATGAAGAGGAAGAAGAGGATGAAGAAGAGGATGAAGACTTATAAGATGAAAAGAGGATGAAGATGAAGAAGAGGATGAAGACTTATAAGATGAAAAGAGGATGAAGAGGAAGAAGATGAAGAAGAGGAAGAAGAGGATGAAGACTTATAAGATGAAGAAGATGAAGAGGATGAAGAGGAAGAAGATGAAGAAGATGATGAAGATGAAGAAGAGGATGAAGAAGAGGATGAAGAGGATGAAGATGAAGAAGAGGATGAAGAGGATGAAGAGGATGAAGATGAAGAAGAGGATGAAGATGATGAAGAGGATGAAGATGAAGAAGAGGATGAAGACGAAGAAGATGATGAAGAGGATGAAGATGAAGAAGAGGATGAAGATGATGAAGAGGATGAAGATGAAGAAGAGGATGATGAAGATGAAGAAGAGGATGAAGATGAAGAAGGAATGAAGATGAAGAAGGAATGAAGATGAAGAAGAGGATGAAGATGAAGAAGATGAAGAAAATTAAAAAGATGAAGAAGGAGAAGAAGAGGATGAAGATGAAGAAGAGGATGAAGATGAAGAAGATGATAAAGATGAAGAAGATGAAGAGGATGAAGATGATGAAGAAGAGGATGAAGAGGATGAAGATGAAGAAGAGGATGAAGACGAAGAAGATGATGAAGAAGATGAAGATGAAGAAGATGATGCAGATGATGAAGATGAAGATGAAGATGAAGAAGAGGATGAAGATGATGCAGATGATGAAGATGAAGATGAAGATGAAGAAGATGATGAAGCAGCAGTCTGATATGAATCTGCTCACGTTCTGTTCATCTCGTCTCCAGCTGCAGCTTCATACGTGAACATGTAAAGTCAGAGATGTAAACTCCCAGGATGCATTTCACCAACAGCCAATCACAGCCCTTTGTCACGTGTCCATAGCAAACAGCTGCAGGTCACATGGTCACCGGCTGTTATTACAGATGTGTTTAACCAGAACCAGAACCAGAACCTGAAACTGAAACTGAACCTGAACCTGAACCTGAACCTGAACCAGAACCTGAGGGTCAGGTCCATTCAGCTGGTTAAATCTGTCTGAGCTTATGAGGAATCTGATTATTATTTATTCAATATTTCATTGTGTTCAACTCTCAACCCATCCTCTTCATCCTCTTCATCCTCTTCATCCTCTTCATCATCCTCACTCCTCCTCAGGTCTGATCTCCTGATGGACTCACCCAGTGCGTCGTGCAGGTACTTCTGTCCCACCAGCTTCAGGAACTCCTCGATGGCCTTGGTGGCCAGCGTGTTCTCCCTGAAGATCAGCACGTCGTGGTCGGCGCAGCGGTCGACCTCGGCCATCACCAGGTCGGTCAGGAAGTCCTGAGGAAGACGAGGAAGACGAAGACACCGCTCAGCATCTGCTCACACCTGAACCTCTGACTGTTCTTCTTTTTTCAAATCAAAATCATCTTAAACCAGATTCAATATCTAACTTCACATCAGTTTACATATCGGCACTGATTATCATTTAAACTGAAAGTTTGCATTTAATAAGATCAACAGAAAACAATCCTTCAAATAAACACTAGAGGGAGCTGAAGAACCTACAATCACATAAAACAGATGTTTATCAGCCTCATGTCTCATGTGTCGTTGGGCTAAGCTAAGCTAACCAATAAACCTGTCTCCTTGCACTGTGTACCTGTACAACACTCCGCTCCATATACACTTACTTCACATCATATGTGATATGTGTTAATATAAACCATATTGATATTATATATCATTTCATACAATAATATTGTCTTTTGCACACTCTGTCTACATATTCTTACACTCATAGTATATTATATTATCTATTGTATAGTCAAATACTTATATTTATACCTTTACTATATATCATATATTATATCATACTCTCTGTATATTCTTTTTATATATAAGTCTATATACACGTATTTATACATGTGTACATGTTATAATTATTATATTTACTATTATTATTATATATACTGTTGCTGCCATTATTACTATATACTGCTATTATATTGGTATAATTACTATCATATATAAATATATATTATATTATATACTATATATACTGTACTATTTTTATATACTGTGTAACAATAACATTACCATCA